>NC_056744.1:1423772168-1423974668 GCF_019279795.1 Protopterus annectens
CATGGTAGAGAGCCATTTTCAACAATAAGCTTTCATATCTGTTGGAATCACTGTGATAAGAGGAACTGTGGTCGTAATGTGCTTATATAAGCAGAATATTGTCCTGGTGTACAAACACTACTTCCTAGAGATTAATTGCCGAATGCATAACACCTTTCACTTTCATTGGCAGTGCAGCTAAAGAACTTAAAGCATGCAGGAACTGGTCAAGCCAGACTCTGGCACTCAGGAAATGGCAACAAGCTGTTTCCTGGACAGTCACTGATGAATCCAGCAAGAAGAAAACATAAAAAAAGCTGCAAATGGCAAGTTTCATCTGTAGATTCATTGGATCATGAAATATACAAATAATTTATTGTGTTGTAGTGTAAAATAATGAATACTTTTCAATATTACCAGCTCCTCTGCTTTGTTTTCAAAATTACTTTTGTGATATCATAACCTCTCAAAATGCTATACATCTAGGTCATATCAACCGTCATAAGATTATCCCTTATATTACATTTTTGCTTCAGCCACTTAACATGTTCCTTTATAATTTTCCATTATTGTTTGTACAAGCTATTCCGACAAAATCTTAGCATCATTTTGTTTCATATAAAGTTTTTGATTTCTTGAATGGACTGAAGATGAAACACAACTGTAGGAAAATGGCATACCATTATATTTTTAAATGTTCCCTGTTTTGAGGAACATTTTCTAATTTTACTACAGAAAAAAAAATAGTTGTTTCACATGGAAACAATATGTCACACTTTTAGTGGTATAATTTCCAAGCAAAAATCCACATTATATAATAATAAATCATATTTTTCCATTAGAAATATGTTTTATAATATAATGCAAGACATTTATCCACACTGAATATCTTTAGAACAGTTCCACGGTTTGCCTGTTCATTCCATGCTTTGAAATACATTTTCCTGCATTTGAAAGACTGAACACTGACAATGTATACCCCAGCATATTTTGTGTTATTAAGTGCAAACACAGCAGGGGAAAATTACTTCTAAAAAAACTTACTGCATTTGATAAATGTATTTATGTTATAAACAAGGCAATAAAAAGGAAAAACTAGAGATCATCTTAACATGAGTGCCTCATCAATAAGAAAACAGCCTGGAGTCCTCATTGACTGTCATTGTGGTTGTCCGACAATACAACCAGGCATATTTTGATTACAGCTGTTACTCTGCAGGTTACTTTACTTAGCGATAACAGAGAGGACCTGGAATCAGAGAAAACTTTCCTCATTAGTGTCTAAATGACTTACATTTTCTTTCTTACAAAACCAAGGAGTCTGTCAACATAAGCGCTTCTCAGACATAATCAGTCTAGAGTATTGTCTATAAACACTTGTAAGGTTGTCCTTTGAAGTATACAGTTAATATAAATATTGTGAAATCAAATAGCCAGGAACACAGGCATAAAAAGGAAACAGTAGCTCTTAGGCAGAGCCACCATAAATCTTAATTAAACAATGGGGAACGAACAAATGTGGTAGAATTTTGGAACCAAATACATATCATGTTCTTTCAACAAAAACAGTACTCTAAATGTTTAATGATTCATGTCCTATCTTCTTCCCATGTTGTAAATATTTTATTGCAGCTTGTTAAAGAACATCTTTATGATTCATTAAGATGCAAATTCCATTGTCTTTCATTAAAGTAAGTTAACATTTTATTGAAAGACTGAAGGCATTGTTTTATGCACACACACACACACACACACACACACACATATATATATATATATATATATATATATATATATATATATATATATATATATATATAGGTTTACACTAAAAACAAACTGCATAGGTTGACCGTCATATGGTCGATTTGCAGTTTTCAAGTTGACAGAAGTCAAACCCAAATCGATCGACTACACTAGAGCTACACTAGGGGATCGTGGTTCAGTGAGGGACAGGGAATTAGCCCATTTCCTCACTGAAATGCGATCTCAAACTTGGTATATTTAATGTGCAGGGGGATATGGGGGTGCAAGGGGCTAGCATAACAGTAGAATTAACATACTGTTGCCTGTACAGTTTAATGGTATGTTAATGGGCATAGCAGGAGGTGAGTGTTGTCACCTCCTGCTATGTCGAATACATCGAACCGGTTGTTGATGTATTCATTTTCACTTTTGTTTACTTTTTGGCATTTTGAATTCCACGTGTGTGTGTGTGCATGTGTGTGTGTGTGTGTGTGTGTGTGTGTGTGTGTGTGTGTGTGTGTGTGTGTGTGTGTGTGTGTGTGTGTTGGCCGTGGATGAGAGTGTGTGAGTGTGTGGTGCAAATGAAGTACTGCAGCAAGGCTAGCCACCTAGCTGTGTAAACCTTGGCTCAAGATAATTGTCGCTGCAGAAGAGACACCCTGACCCCATATGGGAAATGGGGTTGAGGATGGATGTATATGTGTGTGGATGTATATTCATTCCCACATAGTATACATCTCTGATAATGATTATTTCAGGAATAAAGTGATTATTCACACAGATTTTGGTGTGGAAACATCAGTGGCATATTAGGTTGACTCCAGTATAGATCAATATATCAATGTACTTCCTCACAGTTGTGTGATCATGTGGTTAGTATGTATAAGTAATGCGGGTATGGAAGAGAGCCCCCATGTGGGGGGGCATAGGAGCAAAGCTCCTCATGTAAGAGGAAGTTTTATAAATATTTGCTTAGGGGAGGTTTGTGGTTTGTAGAGTTTGAAAGTTTATCTTGGGGTTGCCGAAGTGTTTATTGGATACAGCGGGTATATTTCTTTTTTTTTTTCATTAGAGTTTTGTTTTATCTTATAGTAAATTGTAATTTTTCAAGAGTTTCAGATTGTAAATTCTATTATAGTTGTAGGTATAGTATGCATATATGTATGGTATTTATTTGTTTTCTCTATTTTTTTGTTTGTGAATGTATGTGTATGATCACAGGTGTAATATTATTGTTTTATTTCTAATCATTCTGTTTCAGTGCCTTTTTGTGTTTGGTTTAAGTTATCACAGATGAGATTGATTGGTGTGTGTTTTAATCAATCTTTTGTGCAATATGTGGCTGCCAAAAAAGCAGTTACTAGAAAATGGAAATCAAATTCTAAACCAACCATAGTAGAAGCATTTAATATAGTAACAGAGATAAAAGAACTTGAAGTCATATTTTTACAAACATGTTGTTGTGTCTTTCGGCTTTTCCCAGTTAGGGGTCGCTACAGTGAAACTTCGGTCCGCTAATGGTTGGCAGTAGATTTTCACGTGCCGAGTTGCCAGCTCTGATGCACAATCTTTAACGAAGGTATGCCCATTCATGCATGTCTCCACACAGAAGACGCTTTAGCTGAGAATCGAACAGGACAACATCTTACTGTGAGGCGACAACGCTACCGCAGCACCACCACCGCAGTCATGAGAAAATTACATAGAAAAATGGAAATGGTAGGAGCAATACATGCACAATAATCTAACCACACACACACACACACACACACACACACACACACACACACATGCGCGCGCGCATGCACGCACACACACAGACACGCATGCACACAAACACACACAAAACCTATGGACATTGATTTGAAATTAACACTAACTGATGTATTATAAAAATGATTGTATTCATTGCAAAAGACTATATTACTGCACTAAACAGAGTATGTATCATTGTTAAGCTATGGAAATGAACACGCACCATGGTGCATTGACCATCATTAGAACTATGTAAACTATCTTGCATTAGACATGCTTCTTCTTGCAGTCTCTATGCTAACTGACAGACCAGTTCTGTTTGTGTGCTACAGTGCTGATGATTTATAATAAGAAGCCACGGGTGTATTAATAACAACTAAAACATGGTTTAAAAGTAGTTATGTCTGTAGGAGTTGAGACTAGACCTTAGATTTTATGAACTGAGTAAAGTTCAGACTAAGGTTAAGGTTGAAACTATCGCTGGCATAAAAGTTCTGGAATTTAGCTGTGCCATATAACACAAAGTTCACATATTTACTGTTTCAGAAAGTTTTGTAGCTAAGACAAACAAAAAAATAAATAAATAAAAAAGCGGTATGAGTTAGAGTGACGTACTTCAGTGACACCATGCCTAAATGTTTCATATACATGTTCATTTCAGTCCGAGAAAAAGAAAACAGTGAATTTTATATTTTCTACTCAGAGCAATAGGCTCTCACTAAGATTCTCCAAAGGGCATATCACCTGCAACTGGGCTACAGCTCTATTGTATGCTGTTAGCAGGGAAGAAACGTCGGCTCCATGTAAAATAACATAACACCAAAAGTCAAAAACATCACTTTCTCACAAGTGTCGACTCTTTTTTCTTGGTGTACATGGCCGACATAACACATCTTCTTTTGCAGACGGTATGCAAATTAATTGAAATTTCAAATAGTACAGTTGTGTAAAATTGTGCCATAACTGTAGATGTCCTTGCCTTCACTGCTGCAGTATTCTTAACAGATAAGATTTCCTGCTGTGGAAGCCCGAACATCCAGCCAGTCTACCAAAGACTACTTATTGCTTTTAAAAGGTACGCTGAATGTTACCCACATGCTCCTTGCATAGCATAGGGCATAAAGGTGACATTCAGGTCTACCATAATCAGAACTGAATGCCCCAGTAGGAACACAGTCTAAGAAACCTAAGAAGTAACCTGTACATCCATTAAGGCAAAAGACTAGGGGGGTGGAGGGGTGGTGCAAATACTGCAGCAGTGAAAGCAAGGACATCTACCATTATGGTAAGATTTTACACAACTGCACTATGTCCTTATGTTCACTGCTGCAGTATTCTTAACAGATAAGAGAGTGCCAAAGCTCAAGAGGAAACATGGGAGGGGAAGGTACAGAAGAGCCCCCTTAAAAGCTTTGAAGAATGGCACTAGCAAAGCCAACCAACCCTAGCTCTAGAGATATCATCCAACTTGGAGTGCTTGGTAAAGGTATGCACAGAAGTCCAGGTAGCTGCCTCAAGAACAGAATTAGTATCTAAGCCCTTGACAAAAGCACCTGAAGAAGCCACAGCTTTAGTTGAATGAGCCTTAAATGAAGAAGGAAGGTGTTTGCCATGAAAAGTGTAACAAAAGGAAAGAGCTTTAGAAATCCAAGAAGAAATAGTTTGCTTGGATACAGCAAGTCCTAAAGATCTAGGATGAAAAGAAACAAATAACTGATCAGATTTTCTAATAGCCTTAGTCTTATCCAAATAAACCCTGAATTTCCTATGCATGTCCAAAGTATGCAGCACTGTCTCACTGTCAGATTGCTGACAGGGGGAAAAGTAAGTAGATTAATATAGACTGATTCACTGATAGATCATTATCCACATTAGGCACAAAAGAAAGGTTAGTGTGCAAGGACACCCTGTCCCCATACAAGACCAAAAAAGGAGGACAAGCCATAAGGGCCTCCAACTCAGACACCTGTCTGGCAGAAGTAAGAGCTAATAAAAGAACAATGTAGCAAGGAAACTGAAGCAGCAAGCTCAAAAGGAGCCTGAGTCAACTTCTCCAAAACAAAATTAAGATCCCAGGGAAGAGGAACAGGCTTCCTGGATGGTCTAATATTAAGCATGCATTTAAGAAATTGTTTAACCTCAAATCTAGAAGCTAAAAAAGGAGAAAAAGGCAGACAAGCAGAGATAGCTGATAAGTGGACCTTAATAGAAGTATAGGCCAAACCAGCATTGAGCAACTCACACAAATAAGAGAGAACCAAAGGAACATCCACAGTAAGTGGGTCCAGGTTATGAGAGAGACACCAAATAGAACACCTCTTCCATTTGGATAAGTAGGATTTCCTAGTAGTAGATTTCCTGGCCTCCTGCAGGATGTCCTCAGAAAAAAAAGGTGTCTGTGAGGAATCAAATTCCTATCACCCACAGTGTCACTTGAAGCATTGACAGGTCGGGATGGATGAGAGATTCCTTGTTTTGTGATTAGATCCACCCTGTGAGGTAACGTGTGATGATTGCCCCTGGCTAGATGCAGAAGTAGAGGGAACCAGTGCTGTTGTGACCAAAAGGGAGTCACCAACAAGATTTTGAGAGCATCCTGTTGAATCTTGAACAGGACTTTTGGAATGAGAGGAAGGAGAGGGAATGCATAAAGAAACATCCCCTTCCAAGAAAATAAGAGGGAGTCCACCTTCCACACCAGAGGACCTGGGACTCTGTCACAAAACAGATGAAGTTGTCTATTCAGACGGGAGGCAAAATGATCCACTTCAGGAGTACCCCACTGGTGTTTAATGTCCAGAAACACATCCCTATGAAGCATCCATTTGTGGGACTAAGTTAAGGACCTGCTCAGAGTGTCTGCCACAATGTTCTCACTGGAAGGGATATAAACTGCCTGAAAAGTCACTTGATACTTGACAGCATGATCCCATACCAGAAGTGCCAGCAGGCAAAGAAGATAATATCTCGTCCCTCCTTGTTTGTTGATATACCACAGTACTGTGGTGTTGTCTGTGAACACCTTGAGAGGCCCTGGAGAGAAAAAATAATGAAAGGCCTGAAGAGCCAGCAGAAGAGCTCTCATCTATTTGACATTGATGTGCTCCTTTTGCTAACAAGGCAACCACACCCTATGTACTATTAGGGAGCCAAATGTTGCCCCCCCCCATCCCATGTCTGAAGTGTCTGTGAGCAATTCCTGAGAAGGAAGAGGGAAATGAAAAAGTATCTCTGGATTCAGAGACAACTGCTGAATCCACCAGTGAAGTTCCTGTCTGAGACAAGGACGTAGATTAACTAAAAAGTCTAGAGGATGTGCATGCTGGAGCCACACTGACTTCAGAAACCACTGAAACTTTCTCATGTGAAGTTCGGCCAGAGGAAGCATCAGAATAGTGGATGCCATAACACCCAGATCTCTCAGAAACTCCCTGGCAGTAATGGGAGCCAGAGGAAGAACAGTTTGGAAGAAAGAAATGAGAGTTAAGGCCTTTGGTGCAGGAAGGGAAGCAAACATTGGCATTGTCTGAATCGTGCAACCCAGAAAAATATGATACTGAGAAGGAGTCAGAGAAGACTTTTTGAAATTTATAGTGAACCTTAGACTCTGACTAAGGGAAATGGTAAAATGAAGATTTTGTAAAAGAATCTTTGGAGAGGACACCTGAATTAACAGGTCATCTAAGTAAGGAAATATGTGGATCCCTTGAAGCCTGCAGAAAGCAATGACAGGAGCAAGGCATTTGGTGAACACCTGTGGGGCAGTACAATAGGCCAAAGGGCAAAGAAGAGAACTGAAAATGCCAGGAAGCAACAGAGAAATGCAAAACCTTCCTGAAAAGAGTCTGGATCAGAATATGGAGATAAGCATCCTTGAGATCCAGAGACACCATATAGGCCTAAGGGAGCAAGACAGAAAACAGAATCTGAAGGGACAACGTCTGAAAGGAAGGCACTTTTAGAAAAGTGTTTAGGTAAGAGAGGTCTAGAATAGGTCACGAAGTGCTCTATTTTCTGGAAACTAGAAACAGTCTGGAGTAGAACCTTTTCTGCCTTTGGAACCCAGGTACATTTTGAATAGTACCCTGAATCAAGAGGCTTTGAAGAACCTCTGGGAAAAAGGGAAGTTGTTCTTGAGAAGGCTGAGGAATTCCCATAAAAGGAGGACAGGATTTAAACATCATGAAGTACCCCTGACAAATAATCAATAGAACCCAAGAATCCTGAGTGATCTGAAGCCTAACAGGAAGAGAAAGAGAAAGGCAAACAGAAAGAGGAATGTGGCTGGAAGAGCAGAGAGTCATACAGCACCTGGTTTGTCCAGAAAGGAAAACCCTGGAGTCCTTGAAAACTGAGTAGCCTTAGCAGGAAGAACCCAATTGCCACTCTTCCTACCTTTAGTAGAAGGGCAGGATTGCCCACAAGCAAAGGCAGGCTTAGTGGGGTAGTTTCTCTGAAATGCAGGCACAGGAGAAACAAACATATGTTAAAGCTCCTGTAAGATCTTACCTTTAACCTGAAGGGACTTAAAAAAACCAACAGCAGCTTCCCCAAATAAAAATTTAGAATCCAGAGGAGCATCCATCAACTTAGCTTTAATATCATCTGATAGGGATTGAATCCAAAGCCAAGAATACCTCCTCATCACTGAACCAAAAACAGCAGCCCTAGAAAAGGCATCTGCTGCATCATAAGTACATTTAATAGAATGATGAATGACTTGAGAGGAAGGCTCTAGCAAGGAAAGAACAGAAGTTTTACCCTCAGCATCTGGAAAATCAGAAATAAGTTGACAGGCCTGAGAAAGAAGAGCCAACACATACCTAGATATATGGGTCTGATAATTAAAAGCACTAAAAGCTAGGGTAGCAGAAGTGTAAACCGTCTTACCCAACCTTTCCATAGTTCTGCTATCATTGTCAGAAGGCAATAACTTGGGCAAAAGAAGCAAGTGAGACAGCTTATCAGAGGGTACAGACATAACAGAGGGGTCAGTAGCAGGACATTTATATAGGAAAGAACAATTCTCAGGCGCCCTATAAAACCTGTCAGGCTTCTTGGGAGCAGAGGGCAGAGAATCAGGCACATGAGAGGAAATTTCCTCAAAAGGAACATGTAGACTGACAGATTCCTCCTCCTCTGACCCACAGTCTAAAGGAGAAGGAACTGGAGTAGAATAAGTCAGGGATTCATTATTCAAATCCAACTCATCCTCAGAAGAATCCTGATCTCTAGGCTTTTTAAGGGGAGCAGAGGACCAAGGAGGAGCCAAAACCGAAACCCCTTGAGGAGGCTTTAAGGACATTAAACCAGTAAATAGCCCCTGAGTGAAGGCCTGTCACTCTATGAATACCTAGGAGCAGAAGAAACATGATTAATTTTTTGTTTCTTTTTTTTAAGGGAATGTCTCCTCCAAAAAACTGAGAAGGTTAAGACCCAAGACAGCAGATGAGAACTGTAGTAGGAACTTCTTCCCCAACCAAAAACTGAGGAACTCCCCTAGGACCCCTTGGAAAAAATCATCTGTGCTTCCCCCTGAATGTCTGAAATGGATGTCTGCAAAACCTCTTTGGACATGCTGCCAGTGGGACTCTCAGTGGTGTCTGGCATGGCTGAGGCAGACAAATCCAACAACACAGCCGGGTGAGCCTCTGGGTTTGTAACAACTTCAAGAGAAACACCTGGCAGAGGCTGGACAGTGGAAGATTCTGGTTGTACCTTTTTCACCTTCTTCTTCTCTAATGGCTGACCCTCAGGGTGGAAGATTCCTTCCATTGGATTTTTAGTGAGAAGCTTAAGATGCTGGTCCTCAAACTACAAGGAAAGGGGAGAAAGTCTAATACAAAGGGTTTTTGGAATGAACACCTGACAAATAGAACAAGAGATATGCTCATGAGAAGCCCCTAGGCAAAAAATGCACTTATCATGGTAGTCTTTGTGGGGAATCTGTTTCCCACACTGGCATTTACCCTTCCTGGGTGACATTAACCCCAATGAGCACAAAAAAGTAAGAAAAAACAAAACCCTAACAGGGCACTTATCTGCAACTGCAATAGAAGTCAGCAAACAGGCATAGGTAGTCACTGGAGAATGAAAATGCGTTCAACTGGCAGAAAACAGACACAGGTAAACAGATCGACAGTAAAAAGATACATTCAGACTGGCAGCAAAGAAGTTCTGGTTAGGGTAGGCCTGAACATCACCTTTATACCCTATACTACACAAGCAGCATTTGGGTGACATTCGGCATACCTTTTAAAAGCAACAAGTAGTCTTTGGTAGACTGGCCGGAAGTTCGGGCTTCCATGGCAGGGAATCCCCTCTATTAAGAATGCTGCAGCAGTGACTGTAAGGACATCTTCCAATACAGATAAGCACTACTAAAACTGAGGGTTATTCTACATAAGTCACAGTTACCGTAATCCATTTTCAAAAGTAACTTCGAATAAATCTTTCAGCACAGGTAAATCTAACGGATTTGATAGATGTCCTAAGTAGTGGTTGTGCAGCATGTACCACTAATATTAATGAGGAAATGTTTTGATTCTTGATGATGAAGGCAAAATGCCTGCCATTTTTTCTTTTATTTTTTTGTTCACCACTACAGTGGTAAATATTTTCCAGAGTCAGTTTAAAATGGTGCATAGCAGTTTTCTATCACCATAAAGTACAAAGTCACATGTTGTACCTAAAACTGGGACAAGAATCTTAGAATAGCACTTACTACCACAGAAATTTTCTGTTAAAAATGTGTATTCTGTTTTTTTTTCAATGCATCATGAAATGTAAAACAGACCCCCCCCCCGAGTCAGGAAAAGGAGTTGCCCTTGCAAAACAGCACTATGTTGCTAATAATATGTGTTGTTTTTATTTACATAAGGTATATGCTACTTTACTGCTGCTGTAAAGTGCAATCTAAAATGTCACCAATCCAGACAGAACCACCCACTGTTTATCTCAGAACAGAACATGTTCACACACAGTAATAATACTAAATAGCTAAGAATGAGTATTCCAGCTTAATTTTTTTATTAACAAGTACAATGTCAAATGGGCCGCACAAAAGGGCAGTGAATCATACTGCCATTTCACAGCCAGAGGTTCTTCAATTTGCTTCACTTCTGGAAAGTTTTCTGTGTAGAGTCTCCATGACCTCCCTGTCTTTTCATGTGTTTTCACTGGGTGCTTTGTTTCCTCGCACAACCCAAAGCTATGTGGTAGCCAGATTAGCGGATGCAAATTGTTCATAGATATGTCTGTGTGTGTGTGTGTGTGTGTGTGTGTGTGTGTGTGTGTGTGTGTGTGTGTGTGTGTGTGCGTGTGTGTGTGTGCACGTGTGCACGTGTGTGTGTGTGTGTGTGTGTGTGTGTGTGTGTGTGTGTGTGTGTGTGTGTGTGTGTGTGTGTGTGTGTGTGTCTGTCTGTATGTCTGTGTTTGTGTGATGTGGATGGATGGTCTGACAGGCTAATTCAATTTCTTACTTGCTAGTAAAATCCATAGATGGTGTAATCTGTTATTGTGGACACTGTAGGAGTCAGATGTGACTTCTAAGCATTTATTTATTTTTTTATTTATTTGCAGGTTGTTAACCAGGAAATTCCATTGGGCCAAAGTGAGCCCTTTTTCAATGGAGGCCTGGGGAGAAAAGCTCCATGTGAATACAATACACACACACAGTCAAAATACATATACATACGGCATGGATTGATGAATGCACTGTTCCAAATGGTGATTTCTGTGATATTTTAAATAATACAGCTTTCTTTTCTATTACGAAAATATGCAAAGCAAAATTATACATCTCCACTTGGAAAATTATTATTCTGCATAGACTCTGCTTTCATGTGTACTGCAAAAAGTACACCATGTTCATTATAATCACCTGGATTTACTAAACTTCTGTGCAGGACTAGCTTAGTCCTGCACGGTAACAATCGTTTAGGAGCAGGACGGCAGAACGCCATGCATATTAATAAGGTGCACTGCCTGAGCTCCTAGGCTTACATGGAGTGTGTAAGAGTGCAGGGGACATGTCTGAGAGCAGACCTCTCAGAATAAACACACCCCTGCAATGTAGAACAGTGGAAATGGGTATGCAATGAGCGAGACCACTCACAGGTGACCGCATATCCCCATCAACAATTTTCGTTGTGTATAACAGCAACAGAATGTAGTAATAAAATGAAGAAACCCAATTTTTTTTAAAAAATCAGATTGAAGCTAACCGTATGTGCACGGGTGTGCCTATCGCTTAGCTATGGTTAAAGCAGCTTAAAAGGCTAAAGAGGATAACAAGGAAGATATATGCAAATGAAGCAGCACAGCAATAGTGTAGTGGGCAGAGCATTCACCTAATGAGCAGTCATTCCTGGTTCGAGTCCCAATGCAGCACATCCTATTTTACATGGCAAAGCATGTTATGACCAATATTTCTGTGGCATAACCCACTAAATAACATATATTTATGAACTGGAGTACTGCAGTAAATGCACATGTGAGGTGTCAGTGTTATAATGAATAAGGCACTAGTAAGCAGGTCTAAGCACAAATAAGCAGTAGTAAGCATATGTAAGCACTAGTAAGTGGCTTTAAGCCCATTTGCATGGCAGTAAGCAATGCCTACACTGGCTAAGCAATTCTAAACCTAACTCTCTGTAAGCAGATGCAATGGCAGGTTAGCAGTGCTTACCATCATGCAAACCCACTTATAAATGCTCAAAAGTGCCTTAATCACTCTGTATGGCCCTTGTTCTGCCCATCAACAAAATAAACAGCTATGGAGGTCTCAAACCAAGGAGCCTATGCACCATAGGCCCAGTAGTTATCCACCAAGCCATCACAGAAGTACAGAAGAATGAGGTAGTAGTAAACATGTCCTCACCATAGTATAACCAAAATGAACCTGTGAAAGGCGTGAGTATACAGTCATATGTGCCATAACCCACTACATAACATAAATATGTGAACTGGAGTACAGCAGTAAGCCCAGAAGTGAGGTGTTGAAGCCCCCAATAAAACACAAGGACCCCACAGAGTGTACGTACACATCAATCAGGGATACCAGGCATACATATAAGGTGTAATGAATAATAACACAATGTCAAAAAGGCATTATAATGAAGGTCTAATGTAAGCAATGCTAAGCATTGCACAGGCCAGCTTAGGAGGTGTGAGCAATTTGTAGACCAGCTAACTCTTTGTGACCAGTGGTATACCCCTTTAAACAATGCCAACCTTAGGTAAGCAGGTTTGCCCATAGCTTAGCCTTTTCAAAGCAGGCCAATCACGGAAAAGTGCAGGAAATCTGCCCTACTTAAACCCAAGAGGTGGGAATACATCTCATAACTGGTTGTAGCTTCCCCTTGCAGGAACTATGGAAGCAAGGGGAGAAGGAGTGCGCTTCCGGGCACAGCGCTGGTGCATCCACTAGTCCAAGGTCATGGCTGGACTCCTAGTTAAAGACCATGCAGTGAGGCTGCTGCAGGGCCAGTATCATGGCTTGCAATATAAGGCAGAGGCCTGGGACAGTCTCACCCGTGACCTCACCAGTGCCACTGGCATACCCCGAACTAGTGAGCAGGAAAGGCACCACTATGCTGACCTGAAGTGGCAGAAGGGGGCTTCTTGGAGGAGTGACTCTAAGAGGCTGGAGCATCAGGGGATGTCCCAGCCGTGTGTAAGTATCACCACAGTATGTGTGTAATAAGTGCCAGCTCAGGTATATCATGGATATGTATGGCTAAATATTCCTCTTATGTCCCCCACAGCTGCAACGGAGCGGGCCACGAACCAGGAGGCCCATATCAGCTGCCTGGCATGGTTGCGATGCGAGGCAGGCCAGTAATACTCATGCTTTTACTGTCATAGGAAATAAAAATTAAAATAGTAGTAAGTTAATTGCTAGTATAAAACCTGTATTGTTCAAGGCAAGTACTGCATACACTAGAGAATATGACAGGAAGAGTCTCATATTGTTTGCAAATCAATAAAAGTGTAATATCCAGACAAAACAGGTCTAATTACTGGACTGCATGTGTATATTCTGGTATCATATGGTAATGTTGATTTCCAATCATGTAATAGTACTGTAGTATTAAGCACTGTTTCCCACATCATGCACCATAGATTGAATGTGTAGAAATGCCTGTATATGAAAAGTGTAATCCCCAGAGGCCATTTAGTACAAATGAGAGGCACATAGACACTAAACAGGGAAAATGCAGACAACAAAAAACAAATAGCACATGCAACCAAGCTGTGAACTGTTGTTTCTTTAGCACACAGAGCCACAGTTCGAATCCTGCCAGTGGTAGTAGTCTGCATACATAATCATACCCCACAACTGTACAGATATGTCCAGAATGTCTATTAAAGTGGCCCATATCTGTTGCCTATCAAACTGTCCCCCTGGGAAATCAGTGGGATGATACCAGATGTGTAGGCAGCAAACAGGAAATACAACAGAATGACACACATCTATTACAACAAACCTGGCACACTAGCAATTCCCCAATACCTTATGTGACTATGAAGCCATGAATGTCCCATTTACACCCCAAATTGTTAAGTTGTGGTCAGAGTGTGTACAGTAACATAGTGCGATGCATGTGCATAATAGTAATGTGGCACCTGGTACTGTATGTGGGAACATTCAGGTAGTGCTAATAAACATTCCTCCCACAGGTCTGTCAGATACCAACACTGTACCCAGAAATACAAGAATGATATGCAGCTGCTCTGAATAATAAGGTATTACACATCACTGTCACCCACATTGTCCTACAACATATAACTGTCTAGGAATTCTGTATAAGAGTGTTGTTATACAAGGTCAGAATGCATAAGCACAGGGGATTAGTAAGACAGAAAGCAGATTGGAGATATACAGCAATATCAATATAGCAGACACAGCTGTGACGGACAGTGTTTACGTTGTAGCAGACACAGCCATGATCTGAATCACGGGAGTGGAAGTAGACTGCAAACAGATTCATACCCAACAACTGTACACATGAGGCCAGAATGTCTAGTATATGTGCCCATATCTGCTGCCTGTCCCCCTGTCCCCCTGGTAAGTCTGTGGGATGATACCAGATGTGTAGCCAGCAAACAGGGAATACAAGTGATTGTCAACCATCATGAGAACACAGCTGTCACTGTAGCAACCCCCAAAACTGTTAGGAGAGTAATATTTCAGGTATGGCCTATCTACACTTCCATGTTGTCAAGCTATGACCAGACTGTGTACAGTAACAGAGTGAGATGTTTGTGCATAATTCTAATGTGTAATCTGGAACGTTGTGTAGCAACAGTCATGTAGTGCTAACAAACATTGCTCCCACAGGTACGCTAGATATGAACACTGTGCTGAGAAATGCAGACCAATATAACCTGTACTGGTATTGTAGGGGATTGTGAGTGTTGCAGTTTCTCTGAATAATAAAGTATCACTGGTCACTGTTGCCCACACTCAGGGTTGCCAGATGTCCCTATTTGGGCAGGACTGTCCCGAGATCAGCAGCCTGATCCCAAGTCCCGCCCTGCCAGTTTAAATCCCGGCCAGCCTCGGCTTTGTTTGTTTTTTTTTTTTTTGATTGTCCAGTATACCTGGCATACGGGCCAATCAAAAATCGCTAAACACGGAGCTACTTGTGTTGAATGTGGAACTGCAATGCATTAAACACGAGAAGCTCTGTGTTTAGTGCAGAGCTACTGAGCTACTGTTCTTTAATGTGGAACTGTGTTCCGCATTAAAAACCTTTTTTTGTTTTTTGATCTTCACTTGCCGTGAAAGACCTTTTTTTTTTGTTTGTTTTTTTTTTTTTTTGTTTTGGTCTTCACTTGCCGTGAGAGACCTTCTTTTTTTTTTTGTCCCTACCTGGGGGGCTGGAAATCTGACAACCCTGCCCACACTATGCTACATAATATAACTGTGTAGGAAAGCATGTATATGTGTGTGTCAGGTCACTAAAGGAGGAAGAGGGCAATATTCTAGATATGTCCAGGCACACCAGCATATGGTCAACACATGGCCAGAGTCTGTGCAGAAAGAGTTGGATAGCATAGTGCAAAACATTAACCCAGAATCTGGGTGTATGTGTACAAACAGTCAGTGTTAACAAACATTCCATCCACAGGTATACCAGGTAAGAAGTGTATACTGCAGGTAAAACCAGTCCATGTGTAATGATGACAACAGCCATATCACTGACCAAAATAAGGCAATAGGGTACTGTAGTAAGACTTGTAAGGTACAGATAACAGCACTGACTAGGAAAGTAATGTGGACTACAGGAATATACTACCTGTCAATCAACATACCCACCCCAACTGGTATGTACTGGCACTGATAATGCCCAATTGTTTGCTAAATATTTTAATAGTTCCCATGCATGTGCCATACTGAACTTTCCAATATTGTTGGCATGGTGCCATCAAAGTACCTGCATGCTGTTCTTATTACCACTGTGGTCCCATATATGCATGTGTTTTGTTTGCTGTGCAACTGTTCCATATATGGTGTCTGGGTTAATGGGAATATCTATGCATGCTGTTATACCTAACTCTGGAATGTGTTGACTATTACTAACCCATATATGATGATGAAATCTAAACACTATAGCACACTTAGGAAGGCCAGTCACAGCGGACCACACCTGTCCTACCTCAGCTGGCCATAGCACTGGGCACCAGCATCTTTGGGGCCCAACCCCGGACCTCCCTGTCTGTTGGTCCTGCACCACCTTCGGGTGGAACCACCTCAGGGGATGGGGCTCACCCCCCCAGGAGTGGGCGCAGACAGGCACCTGTCACCCATCACCAGGTCGGGTCATGGTGCGTAGAGCAATCAAAGAGCAGGTTGGTGATCTTCTACATCAGCTCAAGGACCACATGTCATGATTAGAGAGTCATCCTGGCTCTGTGGTTCAATCCCCAGCACAGCCACCTTCGGAGCTGTGAAGGTGCAGTAGTGACTGCCCATGGGTGGGGGCCTCAGTCCCACTGTTACCACTAGGGGCTTGTGGGCTTCTGATATCCCAACACCCCTCCCCATCAAGGTGTTTACCCCCCACATGTGTCATATACCAACACTGTATGCATCTTGTGTGTCTTGTCTGTTAACCTACCCAACCTACCTCCCCAAATATACCTACTACCCCTCCCCAACAACCCACTCTCACCTGAAAAAAAATAAAAAAGTGCAATCTGTTCCCACAAAAAAAATCTCTCCCCATACATAGCTGTCCATTTCGCACACGTGTCCACTGGACACATGTAATCCAGTTTCATTTGCATCATAACTTAGTGTTGTCCTCACCCTTCTCCCAGGGGTTTGAGTGTCCAAATCTACCACCAAATTCAGTGTATATGCACAGCTGTTGCTGTAGAAGAAATGGACAGCTATGGACCTTCCCTACACTCTTCCTGCATATCCCTAGCTATTTTCCCTCCTGTTTTTCTCACTCTTTCTGCCCCCCTTTTCACCACTTTTCTATCAACTCTTTTTTCTTTTCTTTTAAAGAAATTATCGTGGGTGTAAGCAGGAGTAAGCACTTTTAAACAGCAATAAGCGGGTTTAAGCCTGTTTGCACAGGTAAGCAATGCCTACGCAGGTTAAGCAATTTAGAAGCTGAGTATAAGAAAGTGTAACCGGAAGTTAGCAGTGGTTACCTCTGTGCAACCACTCGCAACCCCGCTTACAACTGCTTTAAAATGCCTTAATCACTCTGTATCCAACAGCCCGCGTTCTGCCCAGCAACAAAATAAATAGCCTCTGCAATTCTTGAACCCAGGACTCTGGGCACCATAGACAAAGTGATTTATCCCTAAGCCATGCCAGATATACATAAATCTGATGTTTTCAGAAACAAATCATCCAGCCTGGTCATGCAACAGTACAGAGAATGTATACCAAGATTTAGATGTATGTGTGTGTGTAAATATATTAATATCTAAATAGATACAACATATTTATATATATGTATATATATATATATATATATATATATATATATATATATATATATATATATATCTATATATATCTATATATATATATTTAGAAATATATACATATATAGAAATATATATGAACATATATATGCAAATGCCTACATCGACACATATATATGTCTACACCTATATGTCTACATATACACAGCAAATTACATATATGTATGCAGATATATATCTATGTAGGTATATACGGGCATAGTTATATATATATATATATATATATATATATATATATATATATATATATATATATATATATATATATATATATATATATATATATATATAGGTATATATGGGTATACATCTGTAGATAGCAATGGTAGATTAACAAAAACAAATATGTCCACATGCACCGTTAATGAGGTTGAGAGGCCCCAAGCAAGATATGTCTTGTACGAATAGGCATTCCCCCCCACAGTCAAACACGTCCACCCTGCAATACACTACCAAGTGTTTTAGATCCCATAACCAGGACCTGACACAACATGGGAATAAGATGTTAACAGTACTACATCCCACCTGTATGATGTCAGGCTGGTATTGGTAACATATCATGCAGTACAGTCTGGCTCCCATAGGAAATGTAAAATGTGGAAGCTATCAACATCCCCAAGATGCATACACACAGGCACATATATGCAGATTCAGACACACAGACACACACACACACACATACACACACACACACATACACATATATATATATATATACATGTGACTACACATACACATGCAGAGATATGTACAGTAAGATACTTATGTAGTAGGTGCACACAATATGGAACAGCTACTATGCCTACAGTTAACACCCTAACAACTGGGCACTGGATGAACCATCCATACAATTGATAATTGTTGCCTGCAACATATACCCACAGAGAGGTCATAGGATACAATATCACACATAGGTTTGCAGAAATGGAATACCTTTATTTATGTACTATTACAGATTTATATGCCATGTCATATAGTTGTTCAGACACTGACATCTATATCAACAGAGTAATGCAACTGTGAAACAGTTATACTAATACAGTAGTCTGGAAAGGTCCACAACTGTTGCTGTCCAGGCCAAGCCCTTCAAATCGTACATTAGTAAAGACGGACTGGGCCACAAGATACCACATAATCAACAGTAAGTGATTCAGGGGTATAGTCCAGCAGCCTCTATCTACACTCTGTACAAAATCACTAGGTGGTAAAGACTTCAGTTGACCAAATGGATGTAACTGTTACAAAACAAGGCATAAATGACACCATCACAGGCACACTGGCAAACAGAACAGTCTGTATGGCAGGAGGCATTAGGCCTGCAGTAACCCACTTTATGTAAGTAATGTCAAGATAAGTGACATGTATGGTACTGTACATCCAGATACCCTAAGGCAGCTCACCCTTAATACCCCACATTTGTTAACAGCTAGGTTATGTGTGGTGCATCCCCCCCAGCACATTAATACAGGGCCATATACCACTGTTACATACACTGGCCTCTGGAGTGCATATGGGCACACATGTATTGTATAGGTGAAGCCAACACATATATGGCCTCAGCTCCACCATATGTGTGGGGGATACAACAGCAGTGGACTGCTAGCAGGCATGGCAGTGTGTTATACGTATATGTGCATATGCATCTCTATCTGTATATGTGCAGACATATAATACTCTTTATATGCATATATCTGGGTGTGTATATGCATATGCTATGTACATATACACACCCATCTACATATCTCGATATGTGCATGTGTAATTATCTATATAGATATCTGGATAATCATATGTACATATATATTCACCATATGTCCTGAACATGGGGTGTAGCCCTACCTCAGCCCCTATATTCCCAACTTCGCCGTGCAAGGGGATGTCAGGCATGTATAGCAGGTATATTAGCAGACTATTGCTACTATAATAGGGATTGTCTTCACAGACCTGGTGTGTGTGGGAGGTCACATCTGCTTTTCACATGTGCGCCATTGGCTACTGACAGATATCCTAAGGACATCATAGTACAGTACCACTGCAAGCACCTAATGCTCCTGTGGACTACAGCAAAGATATTGGCCAATAGATGTGGACATTCTGACATACTCTGTACAGTCCAGAGTTATATACAGAACCCCTTAGTGCAGAACATGTGGACCAAGCCTGACAATATGGATGTTAACAGCCATGTAGATAGGTATTACACATAATGACTGGTATACATTCACCCCCATGTGTTATGCATTCACACACCCCTGTCTGTCCTGACACATAATTGCTGGTACAGAGGTGCCATGGCCACATACTACCCACTAGATATTGACATACATCTGTACAGCATCCCACTGCTCTGTCTAACATACATGACTGTTAAGGGAGGCCCAGCATTGGTACATCTGGCAAGTATCTGGACATGACATCTCACTGGGTAGGTAAACTAAGCTGCTAGGCATGTAACAAAGCACTGTGCAGGCTACAGGCAGACTGGCTCAACACTGGCCTACATCATCGATGGGAGAATGCACATGTACCTGCATATATAGCAGGATCTACAGGCATGTCACAGCACAGGGTATGATACACCTGTGTGAAAGTGCATAACCACAACAAATGTGAACAGAGCCACATATGGTAAGCTAGCATAATATTACAGTATATGGACTTTCTGTTCAACACCATCCTTGTATGTGCCACTCACACACTAACCCTACATATACTGGGCTGCTACACAGTCTGGTCTGATGCCTGTCTGTGGTATGGGACATGTGCGTGCATGGTCCTACAAACATGTAAACCAATACGGTAACATACAGTGGAGCTGCATGTAACATCAGATAGGACGGGACCTAGGACAATGACATCTACCACAGTCTATACACAGGCCAAGGTACATATTAACAATACACACACTGTTGACATTCACCATAAGTACACAGCCCTCAGTACTGTACAAACAACCACATAATGTCCAGGTTATGTCATCAAATATAACCCCTACTGTACATAACATGTGTAGCAGTCTGATATCTTACTGGCTTGTTATCAGATATGATGGCATTAATTATGGTGTACAGCACATATGCACCTCTTAATGCATGACATATGTCCAAAGATTGACAGAGTTGTGGCTGGAAGCACATACACAGGGTCAATATTGACATGTTGTTGTGATAACATCATGCATTTGCTGTTGTAACAGGGTTTGTCTCAACATATGTCCTATGAGGGATATTAAGTCAGTAACTGTCATGGCTTTCACCATCTACAGACTGAAATCATCACACTACCTTCTGCAGTTCACAGATAAATGTTTTGTGGGTAACACATGAAACCAAAGGCACCACACACTGTTCAGTCTGCAGATGACCCTACAGATGGGGAGTCCTCATAAACACAGAACTGACATGGTAGGTATTAATACATGTAGGACAGCCATATCCGCACACACCCTTTTTAACCAGCATTACTCTGAATGCAGTATAGCAGCACTTACAGTCTGTAGTCAGGTCAGGTACATCCCCCTCCTGTGTGTTGCCCTGTTTCCACAGTGTATGTTGTCAGCGATAAATCCCCAATCCATCTGAGATGCTGTTTGCCAAACAACAGATCGAGTTCCTGCTCACACTGAATTTAAAAGCCCAACACCAACATGATGTTCCTAGATATTGGAGTGTGTTTCCATGCAATTGGCTATGGGAATGTTACCACAGCTGTTTCACATGCAATCAGCTAGGGGAGGGCTGCAATTTGTGCAGAGGCCATCAGCTGATCATGAGCATTACCTAAAATACACATGCTGCTGCTTAAGCAAAACAGGTATAGGCCTCCACATCCACTAGTGAGGGATGAGAGAGGCAGACAGAGGCAAAGACAAGTCAGGGCGGGGTGGGAGAGTAAAACTTAAGCATGTCTGTGTCACACACCTACCAGCACAGGGTATCAAACCCCTGATGACTATGTAGTGTATCACCATTCTATGCAGTCATTGGATACACCACATAGGTTACCTGTTGAGGAGCCCTCAGAACATATATGTGATGGTGAGGGACATCTGCAACAGGGACATGGTAGCTATACTGTAGGTGAAGTACATGTGCCTATCCGCATGAACAGGCGTCAACATAGCCGCACTCTCACAGGGACGTGCACACACTGACACACTTTTCAGGGCCAGGATTACAACTCATCACTAGTGAGATTGCCACAACACATTACTGTGCAGGTATCACATACACCACATGGATCATATGGAGGTTATATGGTCAAAGGGTATGGGGAGGTGTCTGACATCAGACAGCATGCTTCAGTATGCCAGTGGGAGGTGGAGTGAGTGTGTCTGTGATCATACGCATTATACAACACACACACAAACACACAGGGTGCCAGTACTGACATGCATGGGTGCATTTCTGCATGGATGTGTAGTGGTCGACTGTGCCAGACGGCTATACAAGGCTAGGTGATGGGTATACCTTGGCATAAGGCCACATGACAGTTGTCTGCATTGTGGCTCAGGGCTGTAGTTTCTGCATTTGCCCACAAATGTGGGTATTGTAACTATCACCTGGGTGACTATTGTGTGTGGCCAATGCTGTGCATCACTTGCCATGTATGTGTTCCTTAGTCCATGACTTGGATGTTGTCTGGGATGTGCACACCTCCCACATGCATATACAGTGACATGTAAATCTGTACCAGGGGTGTCTGGCCCATGTTGTGTACACAGATTATCATCAGATATGCCAGTCTTGGCCACCTGTGGCAGGAACTGGTAATGGACAGCAGGTTGACCCTGCACCTACATTGATAGCATGCTATTGGCATTCCCTGGTGTCAGTGGCATCTGTCCATACAGGGCATGTTTTCAGGCATGGTATGTCCTTTGTGGGTCACATGTGATGTCATCATAGGTGTTGCAGGTGTTCAGTGGGGAACATGGGGAAGGTGCACTGTCTGCATGTATGTGCCCATTGGACAGATGGACAGAGTGCTATGCCCTCTATAGCCCGCTGCAATCACTCCATAGTTGCTATCAGTGGCCAATATGCAGTGTACTACCCACATATTGGCTGTTGCCTAGACATGTGTGTGTGTGTGTGTGTGCATGAGACATGGGTTGAGAGTGTGTTCTGCGTAATACTGGGGTTGCTAACTGTGATTGCCTGGCCTTGATGTCACATGTGTGTGGGTATGGATTTGCACCCCAGCCTCTCGGCTATTTCACATCTGTTATCCCTGTACAGTGGGCATCATGATATATACTAAGGCCACCGTATAAGATATTTGCAAAACCCACTCCACATTGGGCCCAGGTGTCACACCCACCTCCACACAAGATATGAGTTACACACACACACACACACACCCACCTCCACACAAGATACGAGTTACACACACACACACCCACACACACACACACAAACATCCACAGGATACGAGTCACATACACACACACACACCTCCACACAAGATATGAGTTACACACACACACACACACACACACACACACACACACACACACACACACACACACACACACACCCACACACACACCTCCTCACAAGATATGAGTTACACACACACACACACACACACACACACACACACATGCACACACATACACACACACACACATACACACACACCTGTCATGTCTGGCAGTAAAGCCCCTACCTAACTAGTTTATTACACTACAGCACTACACAGTTATAGCACATGCCATGGAGATTACCGGAATACTTCTTCCGCAAAGGTGTATATCACATTGAATGACATCAGCAGGATTGCCAAAGTAGGACATTCAAATTGTAGTGAGTGTGGCTAGGCTAAAATGCATTGCTCCCTACACAGACAGTGACACACAAAACATCTGCAACCAACGTGTGGGTACAGAACCCCTAATAGAGGTCTATATCACACGACAGCATGGAGCTGTTATAGGACACATCAGGGGGATTACTGGAGAACTCCTTCCCCAAAGGTGTATTTCACAATGACTGACATCAGCAGGATTAGCAAAGTAGGGCATTTGAAATGTACTGAGTGTGATTAGCCTATAATGCATTGCTCCCTACACAGACATTGAAACATGCACAACACATCCAGAACTGCCATGGGTGGGAATAGAACCCTACCAGAGTTCTACATCACACTACAGTAGAACACAGTTATGGCAAACGCTGTGGAGATTACTGGGGTACAGCCTTCCCAGAGGTGTATTTCTGTGTGGATGACATCAGCAGCCTTGCCAAGGTTGAGCATTTGAATTGTAGGTAGTGTGACTATCCTAAAAAGCATTGCTCTCATCAGAGAAAGAGTCAGATAGACACACACACAACCACACACACACTTGCCATGTCTGGGATTAGAACACCTACCTGACTACTTTATCACACTACAGCAGTATGCAGTTACAGGATGCACTATGGAAATTACTGGGCTACAACATTCCCAGAGGTGAAGTTCTAGGTGGATTACATCAGCAGCCTTGCCAAAGTTGAGCATGTGAATTGTAGGAAGTGTGACTACCCTAAAAAGCATTGCTCTCTACACAGACAGACACGCACAAACACATACAGTTACCAAGTATGGGATTAGAACTCCTACCTAACTACTTTGTCACACTACAGCAGTGTGCAGTTACAGGATGTGCTATGGAGATTACTGGGCTACAGCCTTCCCAGAGGTGTATGTCTAGGTGGATGACATCAGCAGCCTTGCCAAAGTTGAGCATTTGAATTGTAGGGAGTGTGACTAGCCCAAAAAGCAGTGCACTCTACACAGACAGAGACAGACAGACACAGTTGCCAAGTCTGGGATTAGAACTCCTCCCTAACTAGTTTATCACACTACAGCAGTATGCAATTATGTGATGCACCACGGAGATTACAGGGCTACAACTCTCCCAAAGGTGTCTTTCACAGTGGATTACCTTAGCAGGCTTGTCATAGTAGGGCTATGGAGAGGGCAGTGTGTGTGCATGGGCCATAACCCATTCATCTAGAGGTTGACACGTCACATATGGGCACACACAGGGTCATATATCACAGGTGCGTGTATACAGCTGCTAGATGACTATTTCCTTGTACAGTCATGTTGCACAGCTGACACGTGCACCACATAGTCTGTAATGCTGACAGATACTGGCGGCTAGTAATGGCAGTGAGTGACATCTGAACCTCATGTGGTTGGGGCCCTTTGGCTGTGTGCAGGGTGAGACAGGCCTGGATGGCTCATTGTCACAGTCCCCCTCTTCCATACATCTATGTACGCTTACCTTTGGCTTATTATAATGTGTTGTCCTTACATATATGTCTGTATTCGAATCTACCTCATTACACCGACAAGAGAAAACACCAACAATGAGATCACCGACAGTTGAAAAACACGAAAGTTCACATGCCTGACAAACCACAATCCCAACAGTCAACAAAATAAAACAAATCCATTTCCGAAAAACACACATACAACACAAGCACACCAAAAACCTTACAAACCTGCACTAAACCTTACATACACAACTATCTATGCACTAACCTTAACCCAAACCCTAACACTAAGGTCATCACTATCGCACATTTACCTTACCCGCACCCTAACCCTAAAGTCCATCACTATCGCACACTTACCTTACCCGCACCCTAACCCTAAAGTCCGTCACTATCACACACTTACCTTACCCGCACCCTAACCCTAAAGTCCATCACTAATGCACACTTACCTTATCTGCACCCTAACCCTAAAGTCCATCCCTAATGCACACTTACCTTACCTGCACCCTAACCCTAAAGTCTGTCACTATTCCATACTTACACAGTTGTGCTCGTTTCGCATGTTAGTGTTTTCAGCATCCGGATTCCGGACTGTTGATTATTTACGTTGTTGGTCTTCTATTGTAGGTCTTCTCATTGTCGGCATTTTCAGCTTTCGTTCTTCTCAGGTAGACCCCTGTATTCCTATCTACTATGTGTGCAAGGCATGAGTGGTGCATATTGATGAGTGTCTGCACTAACAACTGCAACTGTCAGATATGTCTGGTACACTAGTATTTGCAGACATGGCCTTCATGTGTTTAAGTGTGTGAGCATGCCCAGTATGACATTTCAATATGTTGTTGACTGAAGTTGCCTTCATTTCTCTAAAAGTGTGAGCATGCCCAGTATGCCCATCTGTATTTAATGTGTGGATTGAGTTCAGGTGGTTTGTACTGCAGTGTTGACCTTTGTTTTGTACACTGACAGGTAGCATGCTGTTTCTGCAGGGTATCCATCAAGCATTTGGCACTGACTGTTCCTACATTTCTGCATAGGATGGGGAGGCACACCTGACTATTTCTACATTTCTACATAGGTTTAGGGGGCACACCTGACTGTTACTATATTTCTACATTGGATGGGGGGGCTCACCTGACTATTTCTACATTTCTACACAGGATTGGAGGTGAAGCACATCTGACTGTTACTACATTACTATGTAGGATGGGGGGCACACCTGACTATTTCTACATTTCTACACAGGATTGAGAGGGCACACCTGACTGTGACTACATTACTACATAGGATGAGGGGGCACACCTGACTGTTTATACAGTTCTACAGAGGATTGGGGAGGCACACCTGACTTTTACTACATTTCTACGTAGGATGGGGGCACACCTGACTATTTCTATGGTTCTACACAGGATTGGGGGGCACACCTGACTGTTACTACATTTTTATGTAGGATAAGGGGCACACTTGACTATTTCTACATTTCTACACAGGATTGGGGGGCACACCTGACTGTTACTACATTTCTGCGTAGGATGGAGGGCACACCTGACTAGTTCTACATTTCTACACAGGATTGGGGGGGCACACCTGACTGTGACTACATTTCTATGTAGGATGGGGGGGGGCACCTGACACTTGCACACATTTGCTATGACTCTACTGGTATGTCAGGTACTCCATTTCATTCTGTAGTCTTACCTATCGTGCTGACTACAGGCATACCAGTATACTACAGAGCTTAGCTTTTAATTACCTACATATTAGTTTCTGACTTCCTACCCTTTCGGAACTGATATCCTACTGCCTGACCTGCTGTAGTCTGTCTGTGTTGGCCTGGGGGAGAGGTTACCCATAGGCATCATTCAGAGGCCATAGCACAGCCTTTGTTTGTGTTTGTCTACTCCTGTCTTGCTGGCTTTGACTGTTGTTGGGTATGTGAACCCCCCCCCCCCGCCTGGCATGTGTGAGTCAGTTACCTTGTGGGTGTCCCACTATTGAGGGTGGTGCTGTTGGGCTGCCTAAGTCAGATGCACATAGTACACTCCCTACACATGATTAAGCACAGGTAGTGTAATGTTTGGCATCCCTTTTACTGTATGTGAGAGTCAGAGAGAGATGTTATTCCCTGGGTCCCTCCTGTGCCAGTGTATGTGCTATGCATTGCCTCTTTGCCAAGGCCAGGGCATACTGGGCATGCCTCCTTCTGTCTACTAGGGCAGACTCAGATTGTACCTCCTCTGAGTCGCTCTATACCTGTGCAGGCCTTGGCAATAGTGGGGGGCTGTGTGGCCCTGCCCTGTGCTGCCCCTGCTGCAGCTGTTTCCGCAGGATCATATTGTGTAGCATAGGACATACAAGGACAATTTGGGTACATGTAGCTGGTGAGTACTGCAAGTCTCCACTGGATGTGTCCAGGCACCAGAACCATGACTTGAGCATCCCAAACACACACTCTACTATAATTCTGGTCTGTGTGTGTGCCTCATTATGGAGTTCTTGTTTGGGTGTGTTTGCATTTCTGAAGGGTATCATCAGCTACGGCTCCAGGGTGTATCCAGCATCCCCCACTATGTGACTGTCAGAGATGTCCCCACTGGCAAATCTCTGATACAGCTGCATCAGATGCCAGATGTGGGAATCGTGATAGCTTCCAGAGCAGCCAACACACACATTCATTATTATGCCCTGGACATCGCACATGACCTGGCAGTTGATAGAGGGGAAGCCCTTGTGGTTGATGTAGACCCTACTCCACTCACTGGGTGGTGCTTTGATGCATATGTGTGTGCAGTCTATAGCACCCACTACCTCAGGGTATTGTGCTATTTGGTGGAACAGTTGCATATTACTGGCCAATGCCTCACGGGTGTTGGGGAACTATACGTGCTCACCAACATGTGCTGACATGGCATACAGGAACTGGTGGAGTACCCTGGATGCTGATGCCTGTGAAATCCCCATCATATCCCCAGTTGGCCTTTGGAAGGTACCTGTAGCTAGTATTCGTAGGCCTATACATACCTTGATATCCATTGGGATGGGTTCCCCTCTGTTAGTTCTGTGTGTGAGGCGTGGCCGGCACAGCTCAACAATTTGCTGTAGAAGGTCCCTGTCCACCCTATAGCGCTCCACTATCTCCAGCTCATGTAGGCCCTGGTAGGTTATCCTGGGTCTGTGCATTCTTCTCCATCTCCTCACTGTGGGTTGGTCAACAGCATTCACATCCTCACTACCCTCAGCCTCTTCCACAAGTTGTTGTTTGATAGCTATTGCAGCCCCTATCATTTTGCTGTTGTGAGTGTTAAAATTTCCCACTTGTTTACACCTGTGGTGTAGACTGTGGGAATAACCAGAGGGTAAGGTGTCTGCATAGTTTTTAGTAGTGTTCTGGGCTGGGCTGGTCTGCTGCCTGTGTAATTGGCTGATTCTGATACATTTCACCTGTCAGCTAAGCTAGTTCTCCTTAATTACCTTCCTACTGCTGTTTTCACTTCCCATTGCCTTCCTGTTTAAGCCCGGGTGTGCACTACGCAGAGTGCTCAAATGTGCACAGTGCTGCTATTTCCTGGTTTAACTTCTTTTTTCTTCCTGTAAAACACCTGCTTAGGCTTTGTAAAGAGTGCTAGGCAAGTTTAGACACAGCCCCTATCTTGCTAAGCTAGGACCAAACCCAAGCCTCACGGCTCCAATCCACTTACAGTATGCCTGACACCCCTCATGATGTCAACTAACTCCTAGGCTTGCACCAGGCTATTCCTACTCTTACACTGTTATCACCTGACTCACATGCTGGGGAAAACTGAGATTCACTATCCTTCCCCTCATTTGCATAGGATTGCCTCCTAATGCATAGTTACATGTCTCACACTGAGCCTCCCCCCTTAGCAACCACTACTCACTGGCCATGTTGTCTTCTGCCTGCCATTGATTTGCATAGCAGAATACTAATTTTAATTTAGGTTAATTTTGTTACCCCCCAATCCTATTTGTGTGCCGCTGCCCTACGCTTAAACAGCCGAGATCGACTAAAAAAAATAAAAGTTGATTTTTGTATTTTATTTACTGTTTGCAATGTCAATGGCCTTATACTTAGCCATTGGCATGCTTACTACATGATATGCAGCCTTCATTTGGAGCTGTCATAGCTCAGTTTTGGATTTTGCAGAAATGTACTCGGTTACTACCCGAGTACATTTCTGCAGATAACACTAGTCCTGCACAGATGGTTGCAAGCTTCCTGGATTGCAAAATCATCTTATTTGCATAGATTTGACCTGCAAATGGGGTTATTTGCATACAAGGGCTTATTCCATGCAGGATTAGTGCAGGAGCGCTCATGCACGCCCCGGCAGGGTGTTCCCTGGATCGCACGGCAGACATATTGCCTGCTTGAGCTCCTGCACCGATTTTGCATGCCATGCAAACTATAGAGAATCTGGGGGATTATCTGAAATTAAGAATGGCTCCAAATAAGTGATAATGCAGTTCAATGCAATGCAGTGACAACTTCAAATAGATCTTTTAACAATGCTAATGGATTTTATTATTGCACAAAGTAAAAGTAGTAGAATGCATTTCCAATGTTAGTAGCATTACTTTTAATGAGGAAATATGTCTTCTAATTTAAAGATGATGATAAATATTTTCTTTTCATTGACAATTTGGCTCCCTGTTTTTTCTCTTTTTTTTTCCAAGTATTTCAATGATAAATGTTATTTTCTCTAATTATTTTAATTATATATTATCGCGTTACCGTCCCAACATCATAATGTATGTGCCACTTGTTTTCTTTTCATAATGTATCACAGAATAGAATATCAATTGTTCATCATCTACCAGATATGTTAGAAATGGGTTTGGCAGCACACAACAGCACTATTTTTCTAGCAATATGCATGTGTATTAGACAGTGTAGGATGCTTGTATTTTACTATATAATAGTTCAAAATGTCAATCAATATTCCCATCCCACACTGGGTATCTCAGAATTGGGTTTGTCAGCAAAAAGTAGTGCTGAAATTACTAACAACAGGTGTCCTATCCTCTTTTTAGCATAATTAAACAGTACAGTATCAAATGCTGGTTTCTCGTGACATTTAAAAATGCTGTATCGTGCTTTCCTGTCATGATAACATGCTAAGCAAAATGAAACAGCTCCACGTGGAAAAGTATTTTTCCAAATACAGTGTACATCTTTTTTGTAAATATCTACAGTTTTGGAAGAACCAAATGAGATATGTTCAAGGAGGCAGCCACATTGAATCAGCATCTGAACATTGATGAATACACTGAGATAGTGATGGCATACATTTCAAACTGTGTTGATGGGGTAACAAATACCAAGAGTATCACTATTAGAGCTAACCAGAAAACATGGATCACTGCTAAGGTATATGGACTTCTGAAGGAGAGAAACACAGCTTACAGGGATAAGGACAAAGCAGCCCTAAGTGTAGCAAGAGGTAATCTGAGGAGGGGTATAAAGGAGGCTAAGAGGGAGTATGGCAGAAAGGTACAGAGCCACTTTGAAGTCATGAAGGATGCAAAGAGACTATGGCAAGGCATACAGAAAATCACTGACTACAAAATCAGGTCAGCACAGTGTGAGGACGGCATTGAATTCCTGGACACTTTAAACATCATCTTTGGTAGATTTGAGGAAAGAAAGAATAGGTTGGCACTAAAGCTACCCATCCATACTCAACCACAGCACAAAGGAGGTAAGAAAAGAGATAAGGAGAGTGAACCCCAGGAAGGATGCTGGCCCAGACAATATACTGGGCAAGGTCTTAAAAGGCTGTGCTGATCAACTATGCTCATGGAAATATTTAACATTCCTCTTGCCATGGCAAAAGTACCCTCATGCTACATGTAAACGAACATCATCAAAATAATACAGGACAACACGCATTGTGTGCATGGACTGTTTAAGCATCTGGCATCGAGCAAGAGATATTGTAGCATCCACTGCAGGAATACAAGATTCAGTAACAGTTTCTACCCTACAGTGATTAGACTTCTTAAATCGGGCACTAGTCCCAGGGGTCTGGACACTTAATAAGTCAATTTTTATTTATTTGTGCAATATATACTTACATATATTCCAAGTAAGTGCAATATTTATTTATTATATCCATAGTCAGCATTATTCAATTCACTCAAGTGCAATATTAGAATGGAGATGAGGAAAATGCAATGAGAAAGCATTATAAACATAAAAGGTGCAAAATTAATTATAAATTTATAGTCTTGGAGGCTTTGTGGAGTCTGCATGTCCTCCCTGTGGTCGCGTGGGTTTCCTCCGGGTGCTCCAGTTTCCTCCCACATCCCAAAGACATGCTGTAAGTAGATTGGACACTCCAAATTGGCCCTAGGTGTGAGTGTGTGCATGTGTGTGCCTTCTGTGGAAGGTTAGACACCGGGCTGGCAACTCGACACCGTAAAACTCCACTGCCAATCATGAGCAGACATGTGATCTGCTGTGGCGACTCCTAACTGGAAAAAGCCAAAACAAGAAAAAGAAGTCTTGGAGGCTTTGTCAAATACTCAGAGCATAATAAATATAGAGGAAGAATTAGGATGGCATGAGTATTACTGTCAAGTTAGACTGAATGCCTGTTTCCCCAAGGACTTAATAATAGAGTAGAATTTATAATGTATCTAAAGAGAAAAGGGTTGAAACATTGTGTTTTTTCTGTTATTGTCTTATATATGACAAGAGATTTTTTAAATGTTTTATTTTGTATTTGGTAGTTTTTTAAACTGTTTCTATTAATTTTAAAAGGTAAAATTTTATTAGATGAAACGTGATGGATGATTTCACTTCTAGTATTGGTCATGTGATTGCTTGTGTGCCTTTAAAAAGGAGAATAGTGTATTGAATGTCTGTCTGAAAAAGTCTCTATGCATTTTTGATCGAGATGAAAGCACTTACTGGAGGTCAAATAGAATCCCTGTGGAATATGGTTTCCTCAAGATGCTGCATCTTTTTTGTTGTTTTGGATTGTTGTGCTACTAGCTGCTTTTGAGTGTGCATTTTGGAGTTTAGTTGCAGCTGTATCTTGATGGATTCATGTATGAACACAGGAATTAATTTTACTACTTTACCAGCAGGGTGTACATTGAATGATACATCCTTGGCTTCATTTATCATTAATCAAGATGGAAACATCAGTCTGTTTTAAAAGCTATGATTTCAGTAGAGAACTTCAATAGCAAAATATTTTATATACAGGAGAACTTAATAAAACTGAATGAAATGCTCAGTAAAAGAAAAATGAAGATGTTTGAGCATGATAGGAGGGACTATGAAGGGGGAGTTGCCTCTGCAAATGGCCTGAAACTCCGTAATGAGCAGCAGTAAAACATAACTGAAGCAGACGTTATTACTTCAGCAACAGTGGATACCAGCACAGTGAGGAGGTCCGGGCATCTCAACGGAAAAACAGCAATTAATGAAAATTTGTCTAAAAGAAATGGTAAACCCGTTTAAGAACCAAAACTGTTGGTAGAACAAGTTGTGAGTGGGAATCCAGTAGGAACAACTAGTGAAGCAATATCTGGGACTGCAACAGCTGAAGCACAGGCTTTTGTAAGGTCGCATGATGATAACCATCAGGTGGTGAAAGTCTATCAAAGAGTAAACATTGAAAATAGAACCTGAGCCCAGGTAACAGTTGACAGAAGGACAAATCAATCTTTTAATAATAAAACGCATTCAAAAAATGGGTTTACAAAAAAGGGTCAACAGAAAAGGAACTGGAAGAAGATGAATCAAGCCTGGAGGACATAGGTACTGTTAATTTTAAAATTGTTAACTTGAGCAAACATGTTCTGTCTGATTCAGACTGTATTGTGCTAAGTAAGGGATGGAATTTTTCTCCATCCCAAAGAGCCAGCAAATTAGACATGATAAATGAACTTAGAGATTATGTTAGATTACTGAACGTTAAAGTTTTATTTCAACAAAGAGATGAAAAGTGTGAATTTTATAAACCAAGTAGTTTTAATCCACCTTCATTGAAATAAATGGAAATGTTTTTTAACATCTGTGAAATTCAAATAATTGAAGTTTTAGACAACAAACCCCACTTCAGATATTTCAATATGTCCAAAAATGAAAAGGAATGTTTTGATGAGTTGCGGAAAGAAAAGGACATTTGTTCTTAAAAGCTGATGGGGGGGGGGGGGCTTTAGTAGTACTTGATATGGATGTTTATGAAAGAAAGATGTGTGAATTGTTATCAGACAGTATTTTTATAAGAAAACAACAATGAAAGAAGTTAAGAAAGGATATGCAATGATAACAAATATTATAAATAGTAGATATAATAAAAATATTGTCAAAATAGTATGTTTTATTGATGACTTGTTTCTGGTTTGCAGAGGTTCTGTACCCGAACTTGAAGGGTTTATTGAGTACATAAATAATATGTGCACGTACCTAAAGTTTATTCATCAGTATGATGATAGAAAAATTTATTTTTGGATGTGACGGTAATTAAAGAGAACAGTAAGTTAACCTTGACAATTTATAAAAAGGAAGTCCAGAATAATATGTACCTGCATTATTCCACTATGCGTCCAAAGAAAACCAAATTGAATATAGTAAAGGGATAGTTAAACAGGATTAGTAGATTAACTAATAATAATGAGGATTTCTTAGAAGAAGCATGCCTTTTTTGTGAAAAAATGGAAGTAAGGGGATATCCTGAACAGGAGATAAATAATTTGTTACAAAAACAGTTCGTTTTTTGGAGCTTTTCTCCCCAGGACTCCATTGAAAACGGGTTCTTTTAGGCCCAATGGACTATCCTGGTAAGCCAACTGCAAATAAATAAATAAATAAATAAATAAATAAATAGATTTAAGAAAACAAAAAGAATCAACCCATATAGGCATGAGAGATAGGTACAAATATTGAACATCAATGGCAGTACATAATAGTGTTGATTCACAAGCTATTAAAATGTTATCAGAAAAAATGGGGGCTTTTTAAATCAAATGGAGAACTTATGAGCAAAAAAGGTGAAGCTCCTAGTTTTGTGCAAAAGAAAGCTAAATGTTTCAAAAACATTTTTCAAGGAAAATTGAATAAGATCAAGAGTATAGAACATAAAAATGGAATGATAAAATGTTATAATTGTAATATGTGTAACATTTTATATACTGAATGAAGTGAGTTAGAGGTGGGGGGCATCAAAGTTCGAGTTCCGTGGATTTTTAGTTGTAAATCTAGGAATGTAATTTACCTTATTATATGTTTAGAGTGCAAATCTTTTTATGTTGGCAGAACTACTCATAAGCTAAATAGAAGAATTTATGAGCTTAAATAAACAATACAGAATGGAGATGAGAAAAATGCAATGAACAAGCATTATAAACATAAAAGGTGTAAAATTAATTATACATTTATAGTCTTGGAGGCTTTGGCAAATACTCAGAGCATAATAAATACCGAGGAAGAATTAGGATGGCTCAAGTATTGCTGGCAAGTTAGACTGAATGCCTGTTTCCCCTCAGGACTTAATAGTAGAGAAGAATTTATAATGTATCTAAAGAGAAAAAGGTTGAAACATTGTGTTTTTTCTGTTATTGTCTTATATATGACAATGACATTTTTTTAAAAAATGTTTTCTTATGTACTTGGTAGTTTTTTTAACTGTTTCTATTAATTTTAAAAGGTGAAATGTTATTAGATGAAACATGGTGGATGATGTCACTTCTAGTATTGGTCATGTGATTGCTTGTGTGCCTTTGAAAAGGAGAATAGTGTATTGAACCTCTGTCTGAAGAAGTCTCTATGCATTTTTGATCGAGATGAAAGTGCTTACTGGAGGTCAAATAGAATCCCTGTGGAATAAAGTGTTTGGTTTCCTCAAGATATTGCATCTTTTTTGTTGTTTTGGATTGTTGTGCTACTAGCTGCTTTTGAGTGTGCATTATCAGAAAATAACTTAGGTCTTTCAATTTCCAATGTGTTTTGTATTACTTTAAATAGGGTAGTTAATTTAACTCGGGGGGGTATTCTTTTTGTATATGAGTGTTGGTAAATGTCTCTGCTCTTTCTTGTGTGAACTGGGAGTAGTATTGTATTTGTCAGTTATTCGTATGAAGGAAGAAAGTCAAAACAAAAAAAAATGCCAAAAGACAGCTCACACTAGGATAAAAACACAGCTTTATTGCACTTAAAATCCAGATAAGTGCTTTTGTCCCAAGTTTACAATTAGATTAGGAACTTCATCAGATAATGAGAATAATTATCATATCATTTAAATACTCTTTTAAAATGATGACATCACATCCTCAACAAACAATTCTTAAAGAAACAAGTCAATACTTTCATAAAATGTACGCTAACATACATAGATTACCCACTCCATCCTCATCTAAAATATAACAAATGTGTTCGCACTACTCTAACCAAAACTTAATAATATAAGCCTAAGACAATAAAAATAAATGTAAATGTTTATTATTTATTTATTTTACATTTGTTAACCAGGCTAGTCTAACTGGAGATATGTCCATTTTCAGTAGAGGCCCGGGGAGAAAAGCTCCAAGCATGAACAGTGACAAAGTTAATATAAAAAGACATGAAAAATCACAATACAGAGGCAGCATATAAATATATATATATATATATATATATATATATATATATGTACACATACTGTAAGTGTGATAAGTATGTGTTTCAAACCCAATGACAATAAAGTTTACTTTGACTTTGACATTTTAATATTGCAAAGCACTACCACTTTTACCATCTAATGAGTAAAAGGGTATGAACAAATAGTACATTCATAATAATCTCTTGATTGTACAAAACAATGTTCTTATCACTGTTTTGCCCACAGATTATAACAGATAAACAACACAGCTTAATAGCACAGTAAATACAGAACTTAACATACTCTCTACATGTTGTTCTAAGGTATGTCTTCATACAATCACACTGTTGTACTAACAATATCTGTCCTGTTTTTTTTTTTTTTCTGTTTCTCTTCTCTATCACACAAGACATTAAAGTGTGGCAATTTACAATATTCACTACTGAGAAATAGAATCAAGTGCAGCATATAAGATGATAAAGTAATAAGCAAAGATTTTCTTGACTCAGATTTGGAACAGAAAAAAAGCTGTAAGCACATGCATACAGAAGTAGAATCACAATTATTCAAACAAAAGACCTTATAGAAGAGTTAGATATGTGTAAATTAAAACAAAGTTAAAGTCTATTGATAATTAAATAATGCTGTAATATCAAAGCAAACTGCATTATTTGTTTCTAATGGTTTACTATCAAAATTTAGATTGGCACTTACACGAAGCTGGGAAGGTCAAAAGGCTGTTTTCAAGTTTTCGTAATGCCAACCTGAAAAATGTTCGCTAATATGGAATCAACATTCTGATAACAGATCGCACTATGGTGGGGAACAGAAAATGTACCCTTTTCTCACTGTAGTGTGATCCAGAGTTAGAATTTATAAAATGCAGGGGGTGTGGGGGGAACAGAACCCCACATGGGAGGGGGGAGTGCAGGAGGGCTTGCTCCCTGCAAAAGCATTACCAATAACACAGACTTTTGACACTTGAAATTCCGGTGTTCAAATGTCAATTCCACGTTACTATTTCCAAATTTTTGGTAATTTGCTATTACAAATTTCGGCAAACCAGTTAGATCAAAAGATAGAAAATTATTTTGCTTTTCCACATTTTGATAAACTGTTTCTAACAGTATGATTAGAATTCTTGATGTGACACCCTGACACCATATGCAAAAATGGGAAAAAGTAGCAGTCAGCTGCCTGTCAGGTGCCAGGATCCACCACATAATGCACACACTCAGGTCCCTCAACAACAGGTACAAATATGACTCTGTCATTGTACATGTGGGTGTGAATGACCTGAGATGTACCTCCCTAGCCTACATGAAAAGAGATATGGAGGACCTCGCGGATTATGTAGCCCAGGTGGGTATGGCCCTAACCCTGAGCAGCATCCTACCATCAAGCAAAAAAAGAACACTGTCAGGGTAAGGTATCACCTCCCAAAAAAAGCACAAATCCAAAAACAGAAGAGGTTGATACTCCACAACAAACAAAGCAAACCAGATAAATGTAGAAACAAGTCCTTTATTCAAATAAGTAAGTGCTTTCACGTTGCTTGGAACGCTTCATCAGACTTCAACAAACCATAGAAATTTGAATCAACTTATATATAAATAAAACACCAATGAAAATCACATTAACAACTCACATGCAAATTACAGAAATACATCATTTCCTCTCCATCAAAAACATTTAAAAATTATTTAAAAATTACATAAAATACATAAAATATATATATATATATCCTAAAAATCTATTCCCTCATATTAATAAATGAATGATGGAAGTGAAATGTTAAAACATACTAAAACATATATTAGATTGTGAAACATATTGTTACTATTTAATGTTTCAAAGGTTTATCTAATAAAAATGGTCTCAATGAAAATTTATCATTTAGACCATTACCTTTGTTCGCAGATAGCTTAATTATCCACCTTGCCTCAGCTTTTTCTGTCTTATTGCCAATATTGCCAAGTCTTTCTGTCTCTGTTAACTGTCCTATTACTAAAAATCTAAAGGCATGTGTAGTGTCATTTTGTAATACATGCTTGGCTAGGGCATTCCCTTCATTTTCTCTATGAATAGCATAGAAATGCTCTTGTATCCTTTCTCTTAAAGTTCTATTAGTCTTTCCTATATAGAAACAATAACATTTTATGTAGGACGCTAAATAAATCACATTCCTTGACTTACAATCAGCGTATTCATTAAATTCATATTTAACACCAGTGTCTGGATGTATAAAAACATTAGATTTCATTATATATATACATCCTACCATCACCCAGAATGATACCACAGTAAAAGCAGAAAATTATTAATTTCAACTATTAGCTAAGTTTCTGGTGTCATTCCAAGGAGATCCAGTATCTGTCTGCCTGGGATGACATGATTGACAGACGGTGATGCTTTGCCAGAGATGGCTTGCATCTGTCATCCCTTGGCTTCCGGATACTGGCCAAGGCACTTGCCACCCCTAATGTGCCTTTTTAGGCTGTGATCCAAAGACCAAATTACCACCATAACAGCTACAAACAAATGCAATCTGAGGGTCATGCTGCTAAATGCTAGATGTCTAAATCTCAAAATGCATTCGCTCAAAGCACTCCTTAAAATTTAGAACCTCGACATTTGTACTGTAACAGAGAACTGGTTCAAAGCAGCAGAAAGCACCCCTGCACTACCAGGCTATAAGTCATTCCACATCTTTCTGCCCCAGAACTTGGACTGAAGATCCAAAGGCAGAGGTGTTTCCATATTCATAAAGGATGTGCACACCTCCAGACTGGTAGCCCAACATAACGCATCAGAGATACTTTGGGTGCAGCTAACACTGGGTAAGACAGCGATTCAGGTTGTAGCCTGTTATAGGTCCCCAACCATGTCCCATCAATTACTCCTCCATTAACTGGGTAAATTACTCATGTACCAATACACTTGCCCAATGTTTCCTGGAATTCATTAATTCCAATGCCCTGGACCAGCTCATTCTTACCCTGACTAGAGAGAGCAACATCCTTGACCTGGTCATTACTGACATGGGCGACTGTTGCTCTACACCAATAGCCAACTCCTCCCTGGTTAGATCCAAATAAAAACTAATCACCTTGGAAATCCACACCCCCCCCCCCACACAAATGTAACCACCATGAAAAACTTCTCCAAAGCTAACTGTGGGCTCTTAAAAACATAGGTGGCTAACTTCACGGCACCCATGCAAATGAAGAATAGTTGCATGACCACCGAATCATACACCAATGCACTGTACAAACATGTACACAAATGCATGGATCTCGCCTTACCCAATAGAACAAAGACACTCTCCTCCAAAAAAAAAGAAGCCAATCTGGTGGTCTCCTGCCATAAACAAACTCTACAACAGAAGGAAGAAACTGATGTGGAATAAAGTGAAGTCCCAAGACTGGAAATACTCCTTTATCAGCCTCAACAAAAAGTTGAGATGCCACATCAAATCCTCTAAAGCTAGCTATGAAAACAGAATTGCAGCAGATAGTAAAAACAAATGCAAGACCTTCTATAGTTATATAAAGAATCTCCACGGTAATGCCCAGATTTGCTCTGAGCTACTGCACAATAGTACCTCTTATACCGAGCCAACAGATATTGACAATATACTGGCCGACAAACTCAGTGCCAACTTTACCCCTTTCCTCCCACAAAGGACCAATCACAATACCAGCAGATTGCCAGGCACCCAGTATTACTGCTGCACAGGTTAAAACAGCACTGTCTAAGGCCAAGAATAAAGTTTCTATGGGACCTGACAATATCCCTGGCCATGTTCTACATGAACTACAGAGTGAACTGGCACCACACCTGTGTGCCCTGTTCAATCACAGCCTCACCTCAGACTTTGTCCTTACCAAATGTTGCACTGCTACAGTCATCCCTCTCCACAAAGGAAGAGTGACTACAGACCCTGGGAACTATTGTCCCATTAGCCTGAAGAGTCTGATATGCAAAGCTATATAACACATCATCATGGACCTAAGAAACAAGGATATAGGGAATCTCCAAACTCTGGATCCCACCCTCTACTTAGTTTCATACCTGCTCAACCTGGTCAACTTCTTTGAGTCAGTCACCAGAGCTGTGGATGAGGGCAAGGTTGTTCATACAGCCTTCCTTGATCTGGCCAAGGCATTTGATACCATTTCCCACTCAGGAATCATAGACAAACTCACTAAGCTAGGCATCAACCCCTATATCACTAGGTGGGTTGCAAAGTGGCTCACAGATAGAACCCACAGTGTAAACGTAGCTGACTCCAAGTCAGACTGCTAGCCAGTCACAACTGGAGTCTCACAGGGTTTGGTCCTGGGTCCTCTCCTGTTTGGTATCTACTTCTCTGAAGTCCAGGCCAAAACAAAACGACTCTGGCTGACAAAGTTTGCAGACGATTGCAAGTTGGGAGCTATTATTAACTCCCCAAATGATGTTGACATCCTGCAGAAAGGCCTCGCCAAGTCCAGCGACTGGTGTCAGAACCATGGTCTTAAGCTGAATGCCAAAAAATGTGCCATCCTCCCCTTTGGAAAACCTTGGTTCCCATGAATTACCACATCAATGGTAGTCCACTGAACACAGAAGGCGTAATAAGAGATCTGGGAACACAGGTTGATAGCAACCTCTCTTTTGACCACCACATTGCCACTGTGGTCAGAAAGTCCTTCTGTGTGGCACATCTCATTTCTAAGGGTTTTGCATCCAAGAAGAATGAGGCCATTATCTCCCTCTACTCTTCCCTCATTAGACCAATCATTGAGTACAATGCCCCATTTGGCATGTACCTTACTAGACACCTGCAGCAACTGGAGAGGCCGCAGAAGTACCTCACAAACATTACCCTAGGCCTTAAACAGTTGTCCTATATGGACAGACTCAAAATCTCCAACTATTCTCTGTCTCATATTGCCTACTTAGAGGCGATCTCTGCTTGATTTACAAAGCCATGTCTGACCCAGCTCTGTTAGAAATACTACATATAAAGAAATCCCTGCACACCACACGCTCCAGAGACCTCAGTCTCATTACCACAATCAACAGAACATGCTGGAGGGACAGGTTCATAATCCAGAGACTGCTCATGCTATGGAATAGACTTCCCATACATGTCAAACAGAGCACCTCATTGGCCCTTTTCAAGAGAAATCTTGATGAGTGGATGGGAAATAGAAAATTCACCCCAGGGATCACTCCAGTGGCTCTACTTGATAGAGGCACTGGGAACTAATGTTGGGTGGCACAATGCCAGGACCATCACATGGGCTAGGCTTGTAAAGGCTCCAGGGCTATTAGCCTAGTACACACCTATGAACCTATGAACCTATGAATGAGTGGATGGATGGATAGTAGCAAAGAAAGCTTTTTATTATGCATGTAACTGAAGACACAATTTTAACTGAGAAGTATTCAGCATGTACCATTTTTTCAAGGTATGGTCATCAGCACAACAAAAATCTCTGTGCATTTCTTAATGGACAATGGCAGAGAGGTGGTCAAGCCAACATTTTTTTCCCAGGTAACAGATTGTGTGAAATTCCACAGCTGACCTGAAGGAGATGAGAAGCAGCAGAAAACTCCAAACTCTAAATATTTCCTAGACAACAAACAAACCACTCCCCCATCAAACAAGAGCAACAAAACACTGAGAAAACAACAAATCCACTAGACTGTCAAGATTATGGTAAGTCACACAATTCTGCAATTTGCTTGAAGGAAATGAGAGTCAGAAGCAAATTTCAAATTGTAAGCATCTCATAAAAATTGACTAAAAAAAACTCCACAAATAAATCAACTAGACTACATGAACATATTTGCTACTGTAATAATGAGCAGAATTAAAAAAAAAAAAAAACGGAAATCTAGTTCCAAGCAATAACTTTAGCTCCAAGCAATGCAAACTTACAAAATGCCACAATGCAACTGCAGCCTTAAAACACCAAATTACTGATTAAAAAAACAACATAATTTTCGGTAACGGTTCAATAACAGGACTTCTCAAAATAGTCACATTGTGGCTTCCATTCTACCATTATTTCCACCAACATCACTGGTTACACATTATCTCCATCTGGCCAGTGATGATGTAATGAAGGTATTGATTAGTTCGAATCCTATTGAAGTCCAGCAGTCTGAATCAGGTTTCATTAAATATATATCCAAGGACAATGATGAGCCTAAAAAGGAATTGTCATATACACACTATTAGTTTTCATTAGAAAACAGTGTTCACAAGAATCTACTGTTGCACATGAGATTGAATTAAAGGACAAAGTCAAAAATCATGAATTTGGACATTTATGTGATTTACTGTTGAGAGATGGAAGAGTATATGCCATAAAAGATTATGCAGTAAGGAGATTTTTTTCCTAACTGATTTGGCACTGAGGAAGGCTGTGAATTCCTGTACAGCAGCAGAGTTACCAATATTCAGACAACTGGTACTTTAGGTCTAGACATAATGTGACAAATGCTTTCAGGAACAGCAGCAAAGAATGTTTCCAGTATGCAGGAGGCTGATGGTATGGTTAGACATGAGAAGTGGTCAGCTCTGCAAGTGCTATATTGTTCAAGGTGTAGTTATCAACATGAAAAGAAAGCTGTCTCCAGCCTTAAGACACTGCCAGCCACGTTGTCATGCAAATCACTTTTCTCAGAAATCCAAGTCTAGAATGAAAAGACACAAATCTGTGTTACAAGTGGTTAAGGCAAACAAAGTTAATGGCTTTGCTTAATCTGTAATGTGTTGAATATCCATTCTGACTCATGCAAGGCAGAAAATTATCTCAGTGTGAATCTGTTTGCAGAGGTGGTCTTCACACTTGCTTCATAGATCTTAGAAACCAAAGAGTTTTGCCAGTGCAAAGGACAATGGATGAAAAATAGTTAGGTATAAACAGTAATTTTTATAATACCATGGCCAAGTGCAAAATCATTCCTATAAGTGTGTTTACACAACTGATCTTGAGAAATTCCTTGTTTGCTCCATTGTAGGCTTACTCTAGACATAAACTGAAACTAATACATCATGTTGCATGTACAAAACCAAAGAGTTCAAGTCATTACTTCATGATGTGTCAGTTCAGCAACCTAATATTTTGTGAAGGCCTATGAACATGATCAGGGAGACTGACAGCATACAGATGCATGAACAGTGTGCCAGAGGGTGCAGAGACACCAGTAACAATGATTCACACAGCCATAGACTAGAGACAATGACTTATACAATTGCAGAGTCAGTGAGTGTTACTGTTAAGGAGACATTGAGTCATACATTCATGCAATACATAGCGTAAACTCTCATGAGCATAATACTGTAGCCAGTGATTAACATCACAAAGCACGAGACATTTTTCAGATGTCATTTGAAAACATCATGCTGATTTATTTACTAGATTATACAAAATGAATGAACAGTTCTTATAAAAATAAAAACATAAATAATACATAAAAAAGGGAAATAGTTGTCTAGCAAAGCAGTTCACTAACCATATATTGTTGCCTGCCAGGATTAAAAAATATGCACCTTTTGGTATGATCAGCTGGTCTTTTTACAGTCACAACACTTTATTGGATACTCATGGACTTCCAGTTACATGCTTTGACTGAAGTATTTCTCAAGAGGGTACTACAACTTTGAACAGAGGTGCTGCAGGCTATTTATTTAAAAAAAACAAATATATAGAAATGTCTTCTGAAAAACACATTAATTATGCCACCTCAGCTATCAACATAAATGTATACATTAGCAGATCTAAATCTCATCTGACTGAAAATAAATCACTGAAATCTACAGCATGAACACTACTGTTACCCTACATTACTTGTCATCATTATGTACCAGCTTACCAACTTTGCCAAAACACATCTCCAGGAAGAGGAAATTGATTTTATCACCTCCTTTTTTTTAGAAAGAGGTTACAAACAATCTAGATTGGCATCCAATGCTATTCAAATAATCAACAAGAGAAACTCCTTTTTTGCCCCTAACCGGCCTTTAGACAAAGCCGTGTGTGCTAACAATTTTTCTGCTATAAGCAACACGTTAGCTTTAAGCTTAGATACGTCTGTTGATAGCTTTGTGATACAAAAAATTATTTGTGATAACTGGCATATTTTAAAGGGCAATGCTGATTTGTACAAAGCAATAGGAGACAAGCCTTCTTTTGTATACAAGAAAAATGTGTGCTTAAAAACGTTATTACAGCATGACAATATTTTGGACATACCAACCATTTCTGATAAACCTAGGGGAACTTATAAGTGTGGTTTCTGTACTGCCTGTAGGTTTATTAATGAAGGGGCCTTCATTATGTTACACACTTGGACAAGACTATTATGGCCTCAGGAAGGTTTACATGTACTGCCAAGGGTGTTGTTTGTGTTGTTTATGTCATTGTCTGTACAAGGTGCGAAGCATTCTATATAGGAATGACTACCAGAGCACTCAATAAATGAATAAAAGAACATTTATATGAAAAAGAAAGACACAAACAATTCTTTTCACAAGCACTGCTTGGTCTGTGCTAAGTTCAAAAATATCTTGTTTTTTGCTCTAGAGAATGTGTTAGATGACAAAAGGAGAGGTGGTTATAAGACCCACCTAGAAAAGAAAGAAGCTATGTGGCATATTAGGTGAAAGCTAATGCATTCCCTGGCTTGGATGAGGTTGATAGTATCAAATGCTTTCCAAAGGACAGAAGACTCAGAATTAACAGTGGCAGTAGTTAGTGTCACACTGCCAGCCCAGCTATCTGGAATTTTGTAAATAGTTATATGTATTAGAACTGTATGTTATGTGTATATTAAACTGCTGATAAAGAAGTATATGTTGAACAGGGTTTATACAGTACTGAGCTTCAAAGAATGCCCTGCTAGCTTAGAACAGAAATGTATAGAAACTATTGTGATTATGTGACTATATATATTTTAACAGTAGAAACTAGAACATAGAGAGTTAACTTGCAAAACTTCAAGAAAATAAATTGAAATTAAATTGTTTTATGATTGTGCTATAAAAGTTATCTCTCAGTTTCAGTTCAGTAGCAGACACAATGTCTAGAGCTAGAAGTTTTTGTATTGTCTTTAAGAGAAGTAATTACTAGGTTTGAGATGCAAAAATGCTTTATTGCTTTATGACTTCCTAGAAGCTGCACAGCTCTGAGCAAACATCTGAGAGATATGTATTTTTCACACAGAGATGTTAAATTTTGTTAGTTTCTGACAAAAGGGAGTTTAGCCTGGGAAGTGAAGTCAGATGACAATAAGTGATGTCATCCAACCTAACACAACAGTAATATTTGATATTAATTTAAGAACTCTCTCAGAGAGAGACTAGGCATTTTTTATTTTGTTTTGGACCTAGCAAGAACATCCACTCATCACCACCTTCTGCACTTGCCTTGCTGTAAGTAAGTATTTGGGCTTAGTGACACTTTTAGATATAGTTTGGAATATAGCAAAGATTAGTTTAGATGTTTTCTGTATTTATTTGAGACTGTCCTGCAATGGTGTTTTAAATACTTGATTTTGAACTCTGAAGTTACTGTGTCGATTTACTAAGTATTGTCTTGTTCTTCTTTTATTTATTATTAAATATATGTAAGCCTATCTTTATGGCTGATATTTATGAGACATAATAAAGCTCTTACAGTACTTTCATATGTATTTGGTGACACTGTACAGCCAGTCCTAAATAGCCTTGCTCTTGGTCAGCAGTCCTAAATAGCCTTGCTCTTGGTCAGACTACCATTTGGATAATAGTAACATTACACAGTAGGATTGGGCACCCTTTGTTAAGGGCCTTACAGTCGTTGATAAGTAGTGGCTGGTGGCAGCTGGAACTACCTTATAGTCTGGGCAGAAGGGGGCATAGCTAGTAAACCTGTGCCAGCCTTCCCCAGGTGTGTGTGCACGCATGTGTATATGTGTGTGTGTGTGTGTGTGTGTGTGTGTGTGTGTGTGTGTGTGTGTGTGTGTGTGTGTGTGTGTGTGTGTGTGTGTGTGTGTGTGTGTGTGTGTGTGTGTGTTTGTATATAAATCAAATCTCAAAGTGTGTGTGTGTCAGCTACTAGGGACATGAAGCACTAGTTGGACAGAGAGGGTGCTGGAGGTTTTGGCTTGGCCACTCAGCTGAGATATCAACCATATAGCTGTGCCAGTGGGGAGTCTTATTGGGGATCTGGAGAAAGAGGGAGAAACCAGTCCCAAACTGACTGTGGTCTCTGTGTGCTCTTTAGGGAAATTGTACTTTACTGTATGTGTACTTGTCATCCTGCCACTGTTTCCAGTTGTGAGGATGGAGGCTCCTTGATTACTGGGCCAGTGCAGGGGCATCACAATTAGAAACAAAGTATATATTATTTTTCATATTTAATATATGTTTTATCACTTACATGCTATGTATTTTGTATAGGGCATTTATACGTATGGCTGTTTAAACTTGGTTTTATTGGTTTTATTTTTTTTTTTTTATCAAAGGATGTACAGCAATTTAACTGTTGGCCAATGCTTTTTATTGAATGTTCAAATGATGTTTTTGCATGACTCAATATGATTCTGCTTTAAGAATTTCTTAATTGTCTTATTGATCAATTGAATGTGGCTTTTGACTGGAACATGGTCTATTTAAATAGTGAGCATTATGCGTAAGTGTTTTTTTTTCTGATGAAGTCTTTCATGGATGAAAAGCGGAGATAATAAAGTTCTAGTACACTTAAAGTTGACTGCAGTTCTCTCCTGATATTCTAGCAGGGTTTGTGTTTTGTTTTTTAAGTTGGACTTTTTAAACCACACATCGGATTCAAATACCTTTTGTGTCAACAAACTTAGAGCATCTAGTTGGGCATCGATTGGCAATATCTGTATATTCAGTACAATTCAGCACTGTGTAAACATTAAAGTTAGTAGAATTTAGTACAGTTTAGCATAATCTTCCCCAGTTTAGACCCCCTTATTAGTCTACACCAACAAAGCACTCTTAATATCCTTTTAACTCTAATACACCACCCCCTTGAAGCTCACCAATCAAAGGACTGGCCAGCATAGATATGCAATTTAATTATCTTCTCTGTAGCCAGCTAGGTGGATATGGGCATCTTCAGACAATGTAGTAATTTTCTCATGTTTATTCACAGCCAGTTAGTCCTTAAAGAAGCAGACACAGTATGCGAGAGGTGTACTTGCACAATGACACTAAACTGTAGCATACAAACACACATCAGGTTGTCGAAACCATGTGCACAACCAACTCACATTGCAAGCAATGCACACACACAGACTAATGTATGCTGAGGCACTTAAAAGCAATCTTTCTAAACAACAAAGATTACCAAGACCACCCATTGTCAAAGCTATGCCTCAGCAAGCCCAGAGGCAGTCAGAAAAAACAACATCACCTAATACCATACATACAGTCCCTCTCAGTGTAACCTCAAACAATAATTCCCTAAGGTAAGCAAACACACTTCCCAGGACTCTCATCATAGGGAGCTCCATTATTATATATACTGATGCTCCTCTAACTAGGCTGAAGAAGCAGAAAATAATGGTTAGTTGCTTATCTGGTGCCAGGATCCACTGGGATGTTGTTATAATGGTTAAGGTGTTCACCTTACAAACACAAGGTACAGGGTTTGATTTTCCATGAACTCAGGCAGGAACTTGTAGCACCATTAGCCATCCTATTCATCTAAAACCTGAGTACTGGCTTCATCCCAGCTGAGCAGAGGACAGCCACTGTCATCCCTTTACACAAAGGTCGAGTGTCCACCGATCTGGGAAATTATAGACCCATCAGCCTAACTAGCCTGATCTGCAAGGCCATGGAATGGATTATCATGGATCTCATTAACAAGAACAGTGGCAACCTCCAAACACTCGATCCCACACAGTTTGGCTTCATCAATGGGAGGCCATGTCCTCTAAATTTGGTTGACGTCTTTGAGACAGTCACCAAAGCCATGGACGAGGGGAAGACAGTGCACACCACCTACCTTAACCTAACCAAAGTCTTTGACACTATTCCCCACTCGGGCATAACAGATAAACTCTCTCAACTAGGTATCAGTCCATATGTTACCAGATGGGTAGCAAACTGGCTTACTGATAGAACTCACCTAGTCAAAATAGGGAAAGCCACCTCAAGCAGAAGACCCCATAACAAGAGCCATACCCCAGGGTTCGGTCTTGGGGCCTCTGTTATTTGGGATATACTTTTCTGAGGTGCAGGCCAAAACCAGTGGGCTATGGCTGACCAAGTTTGCAGATGACTGCAAGTTGGGTGCTGTCATCAATTCCTGAGTGATGTAGACATCCTCCAAGAGGGTCTCACTCAGACAAATAACTGGTGCCAGAAACATGGCCTCAAGCTGAATACCAAAAAATGCATCATCATCATCATCCCCTTTGGGGAGAGTGACATCCCCACAAATTATCACATTAATAACAACATCCTAAGCATGTAATCAGTCATGAGGGATTTGGGGACCCAGGTTGATAGTAACCTGACTTTTGACCACCATGTTGCTTCCATTGTACCAAAAGCCTTCTACCTGGCCAACCTCATAAGTAAAGGTATCTCATCTCATCCAGGGATAAGGAGGTCATAACATCCCTGTATTCTTCCCTTATAAGGCCCATTATTGAGTACACAACCCCTTTCGGCAAAGCACATGCAACAGCTGGACAGACCACAGAGGTCCCTCACCAGGAGAATCCAGGGCCTCAAACATCTACCATACACAGATAGGCTAAAAGCCCTGTCCCTCTACTTAGTTTCATACAGACTCCTCAGAGGTGACCTTTGTCTGGCATACAAGGAGATCACAGAACCCACCTTGATGGTACTGCTGCATAACCGCACGACAGGTGCCACTTGAGTAACTCGCATGAGCGGCCTCAACCTGGTCTGTGACATCAACATGACTTGTTGGCAGGACAGATTTGTGTCCCAGACACTCCCCCATCTATGGAACAGATTTCTTCTCCATGTCAAACGGAGTACCTCTTTACCCCTTTTTAAGTGCAACCTGGATAACTGGATGGGAAACAGAAAATATACCCCTGGGATTCCATCCATGTCCCTGTTGGGCAAGGGCATCATGTGCTGACTTGTCTAAACATGAGCTAAACTCTTGGCTAGGGTTATAAGGGCCTTAAGGCCAATAGCCTAGTAACCTCATATGATCATATGATGCACCAAATCATGTACTCACTCAAGTCATAACATCACAAGTACCAGTATGATTCCATCATAGTCAATGTAAGCGTAAATGACCTGACATATACATCCCAGGAATATAAGAAGAGAGATATTATAAAGCTTCAAGACTGGTGTCTCAGCATTGAACAGCATAGCACCAAAGATGATACCACAATATGAGAAAAATGACTGATCGCAACAATTGGCTGCCTTTCTGTGTCATTGTAAGGGGATACACTGTTTGCCAGCTTGATAGGACATTATTAACAGACCACATTGCTTTTCTAATGATGGTCTGTGCCTGTCCCATCTAGGCTTTCAAATACTGGCTAAAACTTTATCCACCCAGTGGTGTCTTTTTTGGGCTATGCCAAATTGACAAACCTACCAACATAAGAAAATCAACTCAATTGAACCACAGAAGGATATCAGGAGCCTAAATATAAAAAATACACTCCTTTCAAGCCCTGCTCATACATTAGTAATTTTCACAGAATGTCTAGATTTTTGCTTCATATTTTTGGTTCATTCCTCATAAAAATTGCAGTTTTCTGGCAAATCATTGAGGACTGAAGTCACTAAATAATGACAAACATTTGCGTTTCAGACTTCATATTATTCAGAAAATGTATACTAACAAAACTTTTATTCTAGCAACTTTACAAATTTATAAGTGCAATATTTAAAACTTGTCCCCATTTTTGGCCCTTTGTCTCCCCATTATTTTTTGCTTTGTCCAGATTTCTTGTTCAAAAAGGGTGAGAGGTATGAACATCAATAACGCGCACATCTCTAAGGTGGTCAAATAGGATGATGTGCTGGAGTTCCTCCATGTGTAGGTCACCATAGACAAAATCCTGTACCATATCCTAGCCAGCTATAGGTGGCCCTACATGTTCCAAGAAGCTCACAATGCATTCTTGGACCTACTACATACACTTATCATCCAACTTAAGTTATGGGAGACTTTAATTACTCCTTGTATAACTGTGACTCCCACACAGCCCCAAATCTTCAGGCACAGAGATTCTTGGACTTCATAAATACAAACACCCTTCACCAACATATTGGACCTTGTCTCGTCTTCCTTGGTATGGTCAGACCATAAAGCTGTCCCCTTCAAAATCAAACTCAAAATAAAAAAATCAACTCTCTAATCCCATTAAAGCCAGTAAGTTTTTATTAAGAAACGGTTTGTCAAAATTCAGTGCCCCTCCAAACCCCAAGAACATATCAGCCTACACTGAACTGATCTCAGAAACTCTGTACAACCATGTCAATGGCTGCACAGATGCTACTCTACCTACTACCTACCAGAAGTAAGCCCAGAACTAGCCTCATAAAAATGAATCTGGTGGTATCCCAAATTAACAGGATATACAACAAAAGGAAACAAATCTTAGCAAAAATTAGGAAGGGTAATTCCCATAAAGATAAAAAGTCTCTCATCAAACTGGATAGACAACTATAAGGGCCAATTAGGTCAAGCAAAGCTATCTTTGAGGTTAAGATAGCCTCTCAGGTGAAAGATAACCATAAGGCCTTCTTCAGCTATGTCAGAAACCTCAAGGGCAACATACATCAGTGTGCTGAACTGGTGGTTAATGGTGTGATACTCACTGAGCCTGGCAAGACAGTAAACCTGTTAATGGACAAAATCCATTCCAACTTTACCACCTCTCATCCCCAACCATCCCCAAGAAATACCATCAAACATAATCCCTCAAACTATCATTAGGAAGCATGTTATGGCTACACTCGCTAAAGCCAAAACAGCCTCAATGGGCCCCAATAACTTCCCGCAATGCCTCCTGATATGTCTTATCAGGACCCCTGGAATCATTAACTATAGTCCTAAATCAGGATTTGTGCCATGAGAATGGAGGACTACAACAATCACCCCCCTTCATAAGGAATGACCTTCAACAAATGTTGGAAACTACAGACCAATTAGTCTGACCAGTCTTATTTGAAAAGCCATGGAAAGAGACCTCTGTACACAGAATCAATTCAGTCTGGCTTTGAAAAATGAAGGTCATGCTTACTGAACCTGGTGGATCTCTTTGTAAAGGTCACTAAGGCAATGGATGAGAGGAAAACGGTGCATACTGCCTACCTAGGTCTAGCTAAAGCATCTGATACAATACCTCCCTCGGGCATTATCAGCAAACTTATGGAACTAGGCATAAACCTCTTTTTAACATGCTGAATAGCTGGCTGGCTCATAGATGGGACTAAGGAAATTAGGATCAGTGAGGCCAACTCCACAAGAAGGTAAGTCACCAGTGGAATCCCCAGGGCTCTGTGCTGGGCCCACTCCTTTTTGGCATTTACTTCTAAAATGTCAAGGCCAATGTCAAAGGCCTCTGCCTAACCACGTTCACAGATGATTTCAAACTGGCAACAGTCACTGAATCACCCCAAGATGAGAACATCCTTCAAGAAGGTCTAACACAGACCAACACTTAGTGCTAAAGCCATGGCTTAAAGCTCAATACCAAGAAATGCATTATAGTACATTTTGGGAAGTAAGCTGCCCTGGATAAATACATGATCAGTGCAACACCCTTAAAATTTGATTCACTAATCAGGGATCTGGGAACTCATGCAGATAGCAACCTGGTCTTCGACCAACATATGTCCAAGAAATTCCTTCTGTGTTGCTTAACTTATAAACAAGGGCATGGCATCTAGATCCAAAGAAGTCATTATACCACTGTGTTCAGCCCTCATTAGACCCATCATAGAGTATAATGCCCCCTTTGGTATATACCTGATTGGATGGATATAGCAATTGGAACATCCACAATGGTTCCTTATAAAAAGAATACAGTGATACATGCTTTTTAACCTGCATGAATCATTCCCTTCCTGGAATATACAAACCTAGCCATAACAATTCCCTGGACCCCAATCTAGCAGGGAGACTGACATGATCCAATTTCCTTTTTTCTCATCCCAATCAAAGGTTCCTTTTGAAGAGGGGCCAAAGAGAGCGCTCTGCTTGACATGTATAGGCAATCTATTCCAGAGTCTGTCCAGCATGTTTTGTTTATTGTGATGACATGGTTTAGATCCCTGGAACGTATACAGTGGACAATGACCTCCTTTTTTCTGGATGAAAAGCCTTTAGTGATGAGGTGTGCCACATAGAAGGATTTCCTGACTGTTGTGGCGATGTGGTTATCGAAGGTGAAACCACTGTCCACCAGTGTCCCTAAGTCCCTAATCACACTTTCGGTGCTTAGTGTACTACCTCTTATGTGGTAATTCATGGGTAACATGTTTTTTTCCAAAAGGGGATAACTATACATTTCTTGGCATTGAGCTTGAGCCCATGAGCTCTGGCACCAAGCATATGTTTCTGTAAGGCCCTTTTGTAGAGTATCTACATCATTTGGGGATTCAGTAATGACTCCCAGTTTGTAGTCATCTGCGAACTTTGTTAGCCAGAGTCCCTTAGTGTTGGCCTGTACTTCAGAGAAGTAGATGCCAAACAAGAGAGGTCCCAGGACTGAACCCTGAGGTACTCCACTTGTCACTTGTCTGGAGCTGGATTTGGAGTCAGCTGCTTTTACAGTGTGGGTTCTGTCAGTAAGCCAGCTGGCAACCCATCAAGTGATGTAGGGATTAATGCCCAGCTTAGTAAGTTTATCTATGATTCCAGAGTGGGGGATGGTGTCAAAGGCCTTGGCAAGGTCCACAGCTCTGGAGACAGATTCAAAGAAGTCAATCAGGTTCAGGAGACAAGATCGGCCCTTCACAAACTCAAACTGGGTGGGGTCCAGTGTTTGAAGTTTGCCAATGTCTTTGTTTATAAGTTCCATGATAATATGTTCCACGGTCTTGTAGATCAGGCTCATCAGACTGATAGGGTGGTAGTTCCCAGGATCCAAGGTGGATCCCCCCTTGTGGAGTGGGATAACTGTAGCTGTGTGCCACTCAGTGGGCACGAAGCCTGAGGTGAGGGTATAATTAAACATAGCACTTAGGTGAGGTACCAGTTCATTTTGTAGTTCATGTAGTACACAGCCCAGGATGTCATCTGGTCCCATGGATGCTGTATTCTTAGCTTTGGAGAGTGCTTTTTTACCTGTGTGGCTGTTATTACCAGAATTTGGCAATCTTCCGGTATTGAGATGGGCCATTTAGGGGGTGAGAGGGGGGTGAAGTTGGCACTGAATCAATCTGCCAGGATATTGGCAATATCCTTGGGATCAGTATATTTAATGCCATTCTGTTGTAGCTCAGAGCAGATCTGAGCATTGCCATTTAGATTCTTGACATAGTTATAGAATGCCTTGTGGTTGTCTTTGGAATCTTTGGCAATTTTATTTTCGTAACTAGCTTTGGAGGATTTTATGAGGGATCTCAGCTTCTTACTGAGGCTGGTAAGGGAGGTTTTTGCATCCTGGGATTTTCCTCTTTTCTGCAACAGTTTCTTCCTTTTGTTGTAAAGTTTTTTTATGGCACGGGATCACCAGATTGGCTTCCTTTTTTTGGAGGCGAGATCTTGGTTCTATTTGGGATGGCATGATTCATGCATGAGTGGATGTGCTCGTACAGTGCCTTAGTGTAGGACTCAGCAGTCGAACTTTCAGTTCCCGTCTGCATGGGTTTCATGAAGTTTGTAACTTCTGACTTGAGTAGCATGAAGTTGGGTTTGGAGAAGTTTCTTGTGGAGGTTTCCTTACTGGGGGCACTGTTCTGTTGGTCCTACAAAGGAGTGTTCAGCCCTTTCTTGCCACACCTTATCTAACTTGCACTACCTCCAGCTGGTTTAGCTACTCAGCAGTCAAATTATCTAATCTGAGAACTACCCAAGTTCTCTGTTACTTCATTACTTTCTCCAACTATATACCTTATCCCCTCTCCCACAGTGTTGATCCTACAACAGCCATCTGTGTAACTTTTCCTATAGTTCTAGTGTGGATGTGAAAGTAGACATATACAAAGAGAACAGAGAATGCTTTTTGCCATCTATACTTAAATTTTGTACCATTCAATATTATAAAAACAGAGTAAAACTGCCGAGAACTTTTTGGAAAAAATTACAGCACTACCAATAATTGCTGACAGTAGTAATTCAGTTGTAGCTTCAACACTGTCTCTCCAGTTAAGGGTCTTTACAGTCTAACTCGTTATACAGGTAAACAGGGACATTCAAGAAAAAAAAAAGGACTTTATGGTCATACATCTGTCCAGATTTTTTGCAAAGTGGTATGCTCTTCATAAAATTTGTGGCTTTCTGATAAATCAGGAGGACTGAAGTCACTAAATAATGATATACACTTGAGTTTCAGACTTTATATCCTTCAGAAAATACATGCCACCCCCTCTTTTTATTTTAGGCTTTATTCAGATTTCTTGCACTAAGAGAATGAATGGTACGTTTAGGGTGCAGATAGCCATACGCAATTCACAACTGCACTTGTGCATGCTCACGTTTGCACACTCACGCACATGCGCATTCTCAATATGCACACCAACAGACACACACCCAAACACACACACAAACACACACACACACACACACACACACACACACACACACACACACACACACACTTATGTGACATTGCTGCAGTTGTTGAACAGTGTTGCTCGCTGCAAGTTTTATGGCCAAGCATTCCATAGTCAAACAGTAAACAGTTCACTATTTTCTTTTTATTTTTTTGGTAATGAACACTTGCTCAGTGATCCATTTTTCCTATAAGTTTTTATTTACAAATGCAACAAGTGTATTTTTAAATGATAACTTGCAAAAAAGAAAGCAAAAATAAATAAAATAAATATAAAGGATTGCTGAGCAGCATTCTGTTACTTACTCTTTTTACAGCTAAGTAGGAGTTTAAGAAACAAAGAAGCTTGTGGAACAAAATAAAAATAAATACATGCTTCCCATACAGAAGCTAAACTTAAAGGGAAAGGCATATTCTCAGTAAGCTGATAGGGGAAGGAGGGGCTCCATGATGACTCAACAAAGTGGGTGTTGCCAATAAGGACATTGTCACTCTAGCTTCAGAAAAGAGTTTGGCACCAAATTGTTAAATGGTGGGATTGTCCCTTTAATATCATCAGGTAAGGTCTGAAGACATAGCCAAGAATAACTCCTCATCACTGAACCACAGTAGGGTTGCCACCTTTTCAAATACCCAAAGTGGGACATTTGTGGTATAAACGTCAGATTTTGCAGGCTGAAGCATACCCATGGCCAATACAAAGGACATAACTTCACTTTTTTGCCTAAAATAAAAGCTTATTCTTGTAGCATTTTGGTTGCTTATTCTGTTTCTTATAACATTTAGGTATTTCAGATGCAAAATAACTGTTTTATGCAACTATTGCATAAAATATAGGAAATAATGTTGTCCTAAAATCTCAGGACATTTGCCATTTTACAATATTTTTGCAGGACACAACTGCCCAACGAGGGACTGTCCCTCGCAAAGTGGAACAGGTAGTAACCCTAAACCACAAGCAGCAGCCCTGGAAGAGGCATCAGCTGCATCATAGCTGCATTTTATCAAGTGATGGGTAATCTCACACATGGACTCCAGCAGGGAAAGAACAAAAGCCTTCCCATTAGAATCAGGATGGTAAGACATCACCTTAGGTACCTGGGAAAGGGAGGCCAAAACATACCTGGTCATATATGTCTGGTAGTTAAGGGACCTAAAAGACAGGGTAGCAGCAGTATAAATTTTCTTGCCCAACCATTCCATGGATTGACTATGCTTATCAAAAGGAAGGAGCTTAGTAGATGGCAAGAGTTTAGAAGGTTTATCAGAAGAAACTGAGACCACTGAAGGATCAGCAGAAGGGGATGTATAGAAAAACGTGTAGTCCTCAAGCACTTTGTACAGCCTGTCAGGTTTCTTGGGTGCTGTAGGCTGGGAGTCAGGAGCTACAGTAGCAGCAGAAAAAGGTGCCCAAAATGGCAGGCAATACAGGAGGGACAGCTGAAGGTTTGGGAGATTCCATTTGTAAGAGTTCATAATACTTTTGAATGTCAGAGGCCTGGGAACAGTCCCACTTAAAGTAATCCATCATGCAGGCAATAGTATCCTCAAAGACCAGCTTTTCCAAGGATGTGTCTGGACTCAAAGATTCCTCTTTCTCCAACCCATACTCCAGAGGGGAAGAAATTTGTGAAGAATAAGCCAGGAATTGTTATTCAGAATCCAAGTTCTCAACCAGGGAATCCAATTCCCTAGGCCTCTAAACAGAGGTGGAAGACCACGGGTGCAGGCACAGACACCCCAGAAGGAGCTTCAAGGCCATTAAAGCATTAAACAGACCCTGAGTAAAATCCTACCATTCATGCTAGGGATCTTTAACAACAGTGGAAATATGTTTAGCTTTCTGCTTCTTTTCCTGCAGGATGCCTTCCCTAAAAACACTAGGAGGTTCAGACTCTTGTTGAGATTCAATAATGCTAGTAGATATTTCCTTCCTTACTAAAATCTGAGGAATCTGCTTCGGTCCCTTGGATATTATCAGCTGAGGTTCCCCCTTAACATCAGGTGCAGGTGATGTAAAAGTCACTGAGGGTGTGTGAGAACTTGGATCCGTGCTGGCCTCCCACAGGGTCATGGCAGAGAAATCTGAGGCGAGCAACAGATGGTCTTTAGGGCTTTCACTATCCTCTAGACAGACATCAGGGGAGGCTGGACAGCAACCTGATCAGTCCTAATCTTTTTGGCCTTCTTCTTGGCAGACAGCTGTCTCTCAGGACAGGAGGATTCTGTCATACCATCTTGAGCCAACAGCTTAGGTCATTGGTTCTCAAGATGTATGGACAAGGAGGATAAACAACTACATAGGGTCTTAAGAACAAATGCTTGGCAGACAGGATACTAAGGTCATGGGAAGCACCCAAGCAAAAAGGGCACTGATCATGATGGTGTTTATGGGGCATCTGCCTCCCACACTGACATGTTCCCTTCCTGGGTGGCATGAACACAAATACCATACATGATAGAAAAAGGGAGAGAAGAACCCCCAACAGGGAACTTATCTAAAAGCAACTTGAAACCAACACAGCAGAATGGTGTTCAGACCAACATTCAATAATGGCATTCAGACTGGCGGCAAAAAGTTCTGAGTGTTTGTATCCACACATCACTGTGTGTTTCCATCCGCATGTCATACATGTGACATATTGTGCCTATAAGACCAAAAGGCTTTGGTATACTGGCTGGACATTGGGCTATCCTTGGCAGGAGATCCATTATGTAAAGATTACTGCAGCAGTGATATGGAAGGCCATGTGCTTTGTGTGTACAGGGAGTCTACAGCAAAAGTAAAGAGTTGCACAAAGGGCATATAATTCACTATAACAGTTAAGTGTTAAGCTGTGAAAGGCAACGAGACAACAAAAGTTCAGTGAAGAACCCTATTGCAAAGCTGAAAATGTTGCAATAATCACTACAGCCTAAAATAAAAGCACAAGGGTTGTTAATACAAACAAAAGGTGGTAACAATATAAAGAATATTCCAAAGAATCCGTCTCTGTCAAAGTCCAAGTTTGTTAAACTGCACTGCGGAATAAGTCTATTAAAAGCATCACAGGAGCTTTGAGTCAGTTAATACTGCAACAACAACAACAACAACAACAAATAAATAAAACAATGCAAAATGAAATAAAGAATGTAGTGAAACAAAGGTAGAAACAGAGTGAAGTGTAAAAAGCACAGCAAATAAGCCAACATGTTGCCTTAGAGTGTGCAAGGAAAGAAATCTCATAAAATAAAACTAAGCAAGACAGTCTAAATGGTTGTTATGAAAGTGTTCTACATTGATCTGTGAAACAGAAGAAAACCAGAGAATAGCCTTTGGAATAAAGGTGCAAATAAAACAACATTTAAAAACTACTTTGCTGACATTCTCAGTGGTGGTAAATAGAAAAATACCTTTATAGGTTCAGAGGTGTGTACTAAGCTAATGGCCCTGGAGCCTTTACAAGCTTAGCCCATAGGATTACCCTAGCATTGTGCCATCTGACCTTAGTTCCCAGTGCCTCTGTCATGTAGAGCCACTGCAGTGATCCCCGGGTGAATTTTATATTTCCCATCCACTCATCAAGATTTCTCTTGAAGAGAGCCAGTGAGGTGCTCTGTTTGACACGTATGGGAAGTCTATTCCAGAGCATGGGCAGTCTCTGGGTTATGAACCTGTCCCTCCAGCATATTCTGTTGATTGTGGTAATAATAGAAGGTTATACTAGAAGGAAAATTGTTGTTGATGTTTTAGCTTCCGCATCAGATAATAAGTGGTTTCAAAAATTGCTTGGTAAATATGGGAAACATTTGTATGTCACTATGATCAAAGGTAAAAAAAAATCTCCAATCTAGGATATTTCTCTTTAAAACAATTGAAAATTCTGGAAGGAACACAAATCACTCACTGACCTGTGTATCCCAGAATGTACATATATTTTTATAGGCTTGCAGGAGGGCAAAGGTTCATCATCCAGTAGTTTGAGGTGTTAATCCAGACCTTCACCCATGGCATGTCCATCCTGAAAAAAGATAAAACAGACAAGACATTTGGGTGCAGGTGTAGCATGGTGAACTGTAGGATATCATTGCTGTGGGTGGCCATAATAGGACTGTAGTACAGGTACAGCAAATGGTAGAAAGCATGCCACTATATGCCAAGACCAAATCACATGATATTTCCAGGGACTTGTCTACTAGAGGAAGTGGATCACTCACACAGAAGCAACTCACAGATGTGGAAGATTTCCATACATCACTATCTGGGGAGATTGAGTTGGTTGTTCTACCTGACCTTAGCTTTGGATTTGTGGGTAGCCCAGAAACAATTGCCTGGGTGATTGTGGGGACACCATGTTAATAATAACAGATACATTTCTATGTTTTACAGTGACCAGTATGTGAGGGAGACATGCCTAACCAAACACCACTGCATATATCTTCTCCAGGTATTTCCAGACCTTTTGGTCAAGAACAGGTGTAATGTGAACATCCCAAATCCAACTACAACACCCTGGCCTGGCCTGTACCACAAGATATGTATGTATCCAAATGGCATTCAAAGATTGTGTCATGTGACACTTTTTATGTCATGTGACTTGGGATATGTATGTACCCATATGGCATTCACAGATTGCATCCCATTCTGCTATTTGTGCCATGTGGTTTGGGGTACAAGGAATATTTTCCACTGCTGGCACAGGTACATTGTCTTTATTCTTTCACAAATTCTAGTGGTAGAGGATCTAACACAAGAGGACAGCATGTGCCTAACGTCAGCAAGTTACCTGTGGCTGCTGATGACTGCAAAGTACACATGACACTGTCAGATGACCCAGTGGCACTGTCATAGGAGATTTCACATATCTCTTCCCAGACATTGTGAGAGTGGATGAGTAGCACTGGTTTGTCTAGTGTTTAATGTTGGGCATCCTGTAATTGTGAGCTCCACAAAGAATGCATAAGAGTCACCAATAGAAGAGTCTCAATCACAGTAAATCTTGCATGCATGCATGCACATTAGGGGAAAGCTGTGTTGACAGATGTTACTGGCATGACTCTAGGTCTTTCTGCAGTTGGCATCAATCAGTGGATGCTTTTCTCAATAATACAGACACAGACAGCTGTTACACACCATGGTACAGTTAGTGGGTGTGCTGTATAGCCTGCATTAAGATATGGCCTGTGAGTAACCTGTAATATTTGTACAATGACTTGATACACAGGGACAGGGAACATATAGTGCTTCCCAGATCATTGGTAGCCAACAGAATACCCATTAGTGTGTCCATAATGCAGGTGACAACTACCCTCCATTCTGCCTCTGCAGGTCACACTGGCTGTAGCTGTAGGAGGGTCCAGATGTGAGGATAATGTCAAAACCTAACCAGGCATAAATGACTGCCACCATTTCAGAGACCCTATCACTGCCTGATCTCAAGGTCACAGATAATAATATTCCTTAGGCTCCACCCTGGGATGCCAAACCAGTCTGTCCATTCTTAGTGACATAGTTCTGTACCATCAATAACCCTTGGTGGTCAGCAGAACACCACTGCTGTCTATTAACTTCATCCAGGTTATGGATGCCATATATCTACTAGTCTGCAAATATGGGACACAACATCACACATGCTCTAAAAGTGCTCCATCTTCCCTACCACATCAAGCCCTGAAACTGCATGTGAACACAGTGGACATGGACAATGTTCATGACACTGCACCTCCACTCCACTCCACTGAAGGATGTGTTTCCTGACTTCCTGCAGCCTGATACCCACACAAGTGGTTACTACAGCCACCTCCCATGACTCTTGATGATATGGTAGCATTGCTGTCAGCAGTTAATGCTCCCCATCCTACTTGTAAAAATAATGATGATGGCTCCCTGCCCACCCTCTTGTCTCTGTGGTTAAGGTGATGTTTGTGCACAGCATGGACAGTCAATTCATTTCACTGCATTGCATATTCTGTGTGATAATGCATGCTACAATATTATTCTGTGCTGTCTGTATCATAGCCCATACTTGTGTACCAGCTGCTGCCTCTTTGGCAGTACCACAGTGCACAGCACCTGCTTATGCCTTGTATGAGTTGCTGCCACAGCCTGTTCCTCCAACATCTCTATCTTCCAATGCTGAAAAATTTCTTTCAGGAAGTACTGTGATCTTTCCATGTTGTTGCCTTTGCTTGATGATACCATATTATATAAGCAAATTACCATATTATGTAAGATGGTGCATACCATGAATATTTAACTGCAGGTCTAAGGTACATGCTGCAGTGCATCTGCATCCAAGCAGCAGAACCATCCATCCCTTTAGGTGTCGAAACACAAACTCTGACAATGTTCTGTGCCTCCATGTGTCATGTTATAAGCCAGCTCACCCATGGTCTTGGTGCTATGGATTTGGTTATCATCTATTGTTCCAATGCAAACCCACCATCACTGCAAACGCAAAAGTGGACATCATTATATGTGGCCTGCTACTTGCTTGAATGGCAATAATATATACTGACATGTATATCTACCAATATGTGACCTTGTGGGATGTCTCCCTGCATGAACTGTTGGCATAGGATGCACATGTGGTAAATGTGTGAATCATAGGAACTGCCTGGGTGGTACAGACAGATTGTACATGATAAGCTGTGCATTGTACACCACCCGACAGTCGAGGGAGTGGAAGCTCTACTAGTTGATGCACTGGAAATTGTGTGGACCAAGTAGGACTATCATGTCAATGTGAGTACAATTAATGGCTATCAAAGCACCAGGGAATTAAGTTACACTGTAAAATGCCCACATAATATTGATTGATTTCTCTCCTGTACAGAAAGATTACACATGCTCCTTAACATGTTATATCAAATCAAGGAACTGGTGTAGGATTTTTAACACTGCTGGTTATGAAATTCCCATCATGTTGCCAGCTAGATACCAAAAGGTCACTATAGAAGGAATGGCTAATACTTCACATACCTTAATGGCCACAGGGATGGACAGTCAGCTCATCCTTCCTGATTCCATGTGGGGCTGACCCATGGCTCTAACTCTGGCATGGTTTCCCTATCAACAATATATCAGTCAACAATGTCCTAATTATGGAGCAGATGGAACGTTGTATGCTGGCTCATCCATCTGAGCCACAGAGGATGTGCAATATTGTGGATACTGGCTCCAGAAATGGCTACTAACACCTGTCATTCAGCTGTCGCTGCTATCACTCAAATATTAAATGGTGAATACCAATTCCTCTAATTTTTTTCTCTATCCCTCTACCCCTATTAAAAAGAAACCTCACCTACACACATTTCATCTCTTATCGCTACATATTTCTAATGTACTGGGAATTTGAATACCCTTAAGCCATATTTCATTAACATTTTATCCAATTTAACATATTTCTAATGTACTTCTACTCATGTCTCACACTCACATTATGCCCCCCCCTCTACCTCATAGCTATCCTACTACTATATTTCTCATGCCTTACCTCCTATCATACGGCATCACATTTATACATCTCCCTGACTTTCTTCTCCTTTATTCCACAAAGAACCCCCCCACCCTTCCTAATCTCCCCCTCTCTTTTCAGTTCCTCCTATACTCAATTCCACAAATACAAAATATTCACTCACTCAACTACATCCCCTAAACCTAAATACAAACCATAGAGTTTCTATTTTTACACTATAAAACCATCCCCACTCTTAAGCTCCCTACTATTAGATGGCGACATCCACTCCAATCCTGGCTCTTCCATCACAACTACCACAAATTCCAAACCAACTAAACATTGTTCTATATATTATTTAGGACACAGTCCACAATACCTAGCCAGTTCTTGAATTCAAAAAATAAATTACAATCCACACAGTAGAAATGTAAGGATCCAAGGACAGCAGATACTTCAAGTAAAATTTTCCTTTAATATAGGACAACTAAGAACAAAGACATAAGCACTTTCGTAGCGGTGCTACATCATCAGATGTATAACATAAACATCAAACATTTATATAATGGTTACTACATCACATAACTAAATCAATAACTACTAAAAGGTATATACATTCTAAAAGTCATATAATATTTTTTAAAAAATTTTAAAAGTGCATAAATACAATTTGTCTTATATAAAAAAACCTAATAAAGTCATCTCCTTGTAATAGGTCAATACATATACAAAAGCAATATGTTTAAAGCAATAATATGAAAAAAACATAAAAAGTTTTAAAAGAAATTTTTTTCTATTTTTTATTTAGGCTTCTAGCCTTCAATTTAGGTTTAATAGGTACTCTGTCATTCAGGCCATGACCATAATCTCCCCTTAATCTTATAATCCATTTTGACTCTATCTGTTCAGTTAAATTGTTTATATCTACTTTTCTAATATTTTCAAAGGTATGTGTTATAACCATAAACTTAAAATAATGTGTAAGGTTTGTATTTAAAATATGTTTGGATAAAGCACTTGCAATACTGCCTTTTTGACATGGTAGTAATGTTCTCTAATTCTTTTCCTGAGAGTTCTATCTGTGTTCCATATATAAAATTTGAAACATGTTGAACAATAAGCTAAATACACAATGTGGCCGGGATTCACTAATCCTCCATGTAAGATTAAATAAGTCTTACTCGGAAACTGCAGTCCCAGAGTATGACATCAGTGCATCATGCATATTCATGAGGGTGAGCTGACTCAACTCTAAGGCTAACACGGAGCGTGCACGAGTGCAGGGGGAGTGACAGACTTCCGAGCAGTCCAAATATCCACGCCCCTGCAAGTGCCTAAACTGCAAATGTCAACTGAAATGAGCGAGTCCGCTCAAATGTCTACATACCCAACACTACACTCCCCCACATTCTAAATCCCTGTACAAGTTTAAAATGTAAAGCTTTCCTTTTTTTTTATTATTCCCGATATAGCTGCCCGTATTTGCGTGTGTATGCGCAGGTTTGCCCATTGCTTAGCTACAGTTAGCAGTGTAGACATTGAAGAGGATAATAAACTACTTATATGCAAACTAAGCCAAATAGCAATAGCATAGTGGTAGAGCCTTTGCACAAAGAGGAGGTATTCATGGTTCGAGTCCCACCACTCCCCTTCCCATTTTCTGTAGGAAATCTGTGCATAAAAATAATTCCTGACATTTACCTTTTAAATTTTAGTAAAATGCATTGAAATGGCCTATGTGGTAGTGAACGATTTTATATATATATATATATATATATATATATATATATATATATATATATATATATATATATATATAAGAAGGTGGAATGGTCATGCATACTGATAAATGCATAAGTAACGTATCTTAAGCAATGTGAAGCACTGCTAAGCAAAGTTTACTAGTATTAAGCACAGTTAAGTACAATTGCTCATAGCTTAGCACTGCTTTAACTAGCACAATGGCTTTGCACGGAGCTGCATTTCGTGCCAACTAGCGCAAACAAAACATGTTTGTGCGGAGCTGCGCACTGCGCTAACTAGCGCAACGTTCGGCAACGTAGAGCAACGTCGAGTAACGTTGGGCAAGTTGAGCAAAGTCGGCTAAACATAGCCACACCTCCTAACTGGTCTGGCCAGTAGTAAAATAAAAAGCAATAACAGGCCTTGAACCCAGGATATTGTGCACCATCATTACAGTACTAAACCACTAAGCCATGACAACTTTACATATAGATACATTTCCAACACACTCATATATATATCAATGGAAGTTTACCCATTACTAAGCAGGTTTGCTTTTAGCTGAGATTTTTCAAAACCAGCCAATCGCAAATAAGTGCAGGAAATGAGGCATATTTAAGCTCCATAGGTGAGAATAATTGCCATAACTGGTTGTAGCTCCCATCTGCAGACAGTATGGCTGGTGTTGGAGAGAGCTCTCATTTTCTAGCGCAACGGTGGGGCATTGAGGAATCAAAAGTAATGGTTTGGCTCCTCGTCCATCATCATGATGCCAGACTCCTGCATGGCCAGTTTCAAGGCACTGATTACAAAGTGGAAGCCTGGAACCATCTAGCACATGATCTCACCTGTGCCACAGGCATCCCTCAGACTGGTGATCAGGTCAGACACCACTGCTCAGACCTGAGGAGATGCAAGGAGGACTGACTGAACCAGTGGATACAGGAGGCCCGTGAAATGGAAAATGTCCCACTACTGAGTAGGTAGCCATGGAATGAAGTATGTAAGAATTGCTATTGTAATCTATATTATGGATAGGTATGTCTCAGTATCCCTTCATTTACTTCACAGCTGCAGGTGTCCGTGCTGCAAATCAGCAATCCTATGCAGATAGGCTGCTAAGGCTGCTCCACCAGGTAGGTTAGTAATTATTCTGCATGTGTTGTCATATAAAAGAAGTAAGAGAGCCTGAAAAAGAGTGTTGTAACCCATTAATAAATGTATAATAAGTCTTGAATAACTTCTCTGCATGTACTGTTATATAAAATAAGTGAGACAGCATGAAAAGGTGATGTAACCCATTAATAAAGGTATAATATGTCTTGAATAAAAGTCCTCTGCATGCACTGATATATCAAATAAGTGAGAGCCACTAGAAAAGTGTATAATGTAATTAATAAAGGTATAATTCCTGGAGTGTGTCTGTGTCACTTTCTTCGATATATTGTAGTACCTTTGCATTATAGAAATAGTACTGTTGTATTAAGCGCAGTCAACCCACACATGGGTAGGGCCATATAAAGTGGATGAAGTGAGTGCCAGTAGCTGTTAAGCATATATACAGTCCAACTGTTGGTTCATGGCCGGCATGTACAGGTTAATCTGGAACATGAGTAGCTTGTTATTGTGTTCCCCAGAAATGTCAATGTGCTGCTAGAAATGTAGGGGGCTGTTAAAATATACCTGATAATGTCACCTGAACACATCCAGATATGTAGATGTATAAATATAAATGAAATATATAAATATGTAGCAGTAACATCTGCATCCTGGACAGTTTGTATGTCAGATACAGGTCAGGTATATCAAGAACTAGCAAAACCCATTTCACAATTTAATGGACATTGCCTAGTGTCATAATACATGTAGGGGATATATAACTGCAGACAATAGGAATGTAGTGTAAACTATAAGTATATATAACTGAATCAGTAAATGAGACCGCAACCCGTCTCTGCTAGGTTAGCTAGTTCAAACAGTGAAACAGGACTCGAACAGGGATAAGGCAGCGAATTTATTAACACACAAGAAACTGAACTAGACAAGTAAGCGCTTTCATCTGCGATGCAGACTTCATCAGACAAAGTACATCCTAATTAACACCATATTTAACAACTTTTTGGCGCCAACTTAAAATACAATGATTTTATATTTTATATTTTATATTTTTGTCTTTTTCATGTTCAAGGGAATGTTTTATGTATATGTAGATCTGACCTTGTAGGATATTTTGGTTGTCCCTTAGCAACATGTAGTAAATTATACAGATTATTTGATATGTTATGAATTTAGCAGATTAGTTTCATTGGTATACATATTCATGTTTTTCTATATATATATTTATTTTATTTATTTATTCATATGAACACATATTTACAATTTTAATATTTTCATAGTAGTGGGCTTTATGATTATTAGTGCCTGTTGACATTTAGTAATGTTATGTTTTAAAACGCATCTTCGAGTGTTTGTATGCTGAATTTCAAGGTTTTATTAATTGTAAGCACTGGCACTTTAAAAGTTGACATCACTAGTTGAAATGATTTTTTGTATTTTAAGTTGGCGCCAAAAAGTTTAAGGTTTTGTAACTACTGACACACAGTACTGTATGGTACACAGGTAAAGGTCATGTGGGTTGCCATACCTTTGTGTCTGCTATGTATGTCTGATGTGTGTATATGTGTGTGTGTGTGTGTGTGTGTGTGTGTGTGTGTGTGTGTGTGTGTGTGTGTGTGTGTGTGTGTGTGTGTGTGTGTGTGTGTGTGTGCGTGTGTGCGTGTGTGTGTGTGTATGCCTGTACCATGGCCTCGGTCATATGTGTGTTACAGGATATAGGTGCATATCTAGCAACATGTATAGTCTAGTACAGCAGTATTCCACCTATATTAACGAATGTGCACATATGTTAGGCAGGTGTTTGCCATCAATAACTAGTGTGGTATACTGGTAATACTGTAACTGGACTTTACAGTCATGGCAATGGATTACATGTTACGTTATGCATTAGCTTGATATATACCCCCTGTGGCTAGGTGGTGCATTGTGTCACATACAGTGTGCCATGTACTGTTGTATAGTTTTACATACTAGTTTATCTTTGTTGCTGTGCAAAACATGGTTTGATATATAGAGTGTGCCAGGCACTGTCAGGCAGTTGTGGGTTGAGCACTGATATGTGGTATTGAAAGTGTCTATCCTCTGACAGCCAATAGGTGCTATATATGGCAGTTAATTGATATCTGTACTTTAGAATGTTAGGTGTGCCACTTGACTTGCTCACACATATTGTTTCATTGTCTTCCAGGGTCATGGACCACCATCGTAATCCCTCATATAGCCCAGTAGAGGAGGAAGTGATTACAGCCACCATGGTTCAGCACTACGCCCTGCTGTTCTCAAGAACCAGCCAGGACCAGCATGAGCAGACTGCACTGTGGCAAGATCTTGTCCATAAGGTAAATGACATAGGCATGCATAACCAGACATATGAGCATGTACGCCATCACTGCAGTGATTTAATTAGACATGTCCGGCAGCTTGCGTCTGATATCCATAGACAACAGCTTGCCACAGGTGGTGGTGTAGCCATCCATCCCCCCTCAACAGAGTGGAGGAGCTGCTCCTCAGCCAGGTGGCTCCTGGCCAACAACAACAACTAACATGTATCATCATGGAGGCCAGAGCCACCTAGCAAGTTGACATGGAGCATGCAGGTAACATGGCATAGCTGTACACTACTGTTACCTCTATTGGTAGATCATGCTTATATGAGATATGTACTGTGTAGTTAGAAGATGTGGTGCCTAGTGTTGTGCAATAATAATAATTAGGAATATAATCTGCAGGCCTGTGACTGTCAACTGTCATACTACTGTAAGATTGCAAACACACAGTAGCAATGCCACAGTTGTTGCTACTGACAAACTGTCTCATATCCTTGTAGGTCCCTCTGGTGTGACAGCAAGGCAGCAGACCCATGCTGGTGAGTGTGTTCTACATTTAATATTGCTAATTAAATGTGCATGTCATAGGTGAGGTGTAGGCCATCTACACGTCACACACCTGCGCATAATGCATGCTGTGCATATTTGCTGCGAGACTATGCACATCTCAGTAACATGAGTAGCTGCCTCAAATACATGCAGTGCACAGAGCATCCCACGCAATTGTGGCAACACTGTAGTGGACATTGGATAGGCAGAGTCGATACACATGCACACAATATACACAACTGTGTCATACGCAGAACATGTTAACATGCTACACATGGTGTATTCAGACACCCACTGTAAGGTCACACTCCAGTATCCCAAATGTCATCCACACAGCACACATAATATACCTGAAGGGTAGAGGCCTCTCATGTAGCTGTGCGACACTCTTCAACAAATAACACATTCATGTTAGGCAATGCCCCCTATTGGTCACCTTACAAACCCATGTAACAACTGGCTGTGAAATGGTGAATGTAGCCATGGTACTGCAGTTCAGGTACAGCATGCTATGTCCTGGTCTAGCACACATTAGTAGCCCTGAGTGACCACATGATGCTGCATGATGATGGCTCATGGTACTACACCCCATCCAGTTACAGTGGCCACAGTACTACACATATCATTAATTGCTATGCACCTTAATGTTGTGTGTGTGCAAACATATGCACCTATACACAATATGCATAGCAATCACCATTTGTACAAAGTGACACACATATGCCTTGTAATGCTATTCAGTGTATAGGTCACATGACACACATTGTGTATGTGTGATGTTTAATGTTGCAGTTGTATTGTAGCATGCTAAGTCATGGCTGGCACTGGCATGTCCACAATACGTCCTACACTCACCATAACCACTATACAATGGCTATGTTGAGCAATGGTATTCCATCAGGTATACATTGCACCACTCATCCTGTGTGTATACATAGCATGCATGTGCTAAACCTGTGTCCACAATTATCTGCTAAAGACACAGATGCTCTAATCAGAAATGGATATCTATGTGACACACAGATACACATCCAGCCATGGTATGTATACCTGTGAGTGATGGTACACAGGACATTGCAGAGCTTTTAATACTTGCACAGCAATGTTGTGTCCATGTACACATTGCGTTCCAGGGTGAGGCCAATCACTGAACAAAAACACACATGCACCAAAGCCATGTATACTGTTATTAGCAAGGGCTGTCTACACTCACACTGCATGCTGTTGAGCAACACACGTCCTGCATGCTGACACGTTTGATATAAATGTTTGGCTTGGGATACTGTACCCCACCATCACATGCTATTGAGTATGTTCTAGATTGCTGGTGGTGTGTGTGTGTGTGTGTGTGTGTGTGTGTGTGTGTGTGTGTGTGTGTGTGTGTGTGTGTCTGTCTGTTTTAGTGAGGAGTGTATTTGTGTGCATGTGTTCATGTGTGCGTGTGTGCATGTTTTCATATGTGCATGTGTTCATGTGTTCATGTGTGCATGTGTGCATGTGTTCATGTGTGCATGTGTTCATGTGTCCATGTGTTCATGCATGCATGTGTGCATGTGTGCATGTGTTCATGTGTGCATGTGTTCATGTGTTCATGTGTGCATGTGTGCATGTGTGCCGACATCATGTACAGGTTGTAAAGTGTGTTTCCTGTCTCCCTCTCACAGGTGCTGAGTTTGGGCTGGTTCACTGCAGCAGGGAAACTGATCACTGAGCATAATAGTGATAATGATGATAGGTGTGTTGAGGCACAGGCATGTTTGCCAGGGTCTGTCGTTGGGCCACCAATCGACAGTACACACGTGTCCACCCCATCCATGCACACAGTCATACTGCCAATACATCCCTCACCAATGCCCTTAGCTGAGGGACAGCATACAGCCGGCATTGGCCAGGACAGTGTGGTATCTATGGCACATGCATCAGGACACAGCAGCCATAGCTAGATGTCTGGAAGGGTACCACATAGGCAGATGTCTAGGGGTTCCCGTCGGAGCACTGCTGCTCATCATGCCACTGGCAGACATGCCACAGGTCTTACAACTTCACGCATGTTCCAGGCTGTCATGGAGGCACAGGCACATATGGAACGGTACACCAGACAGGGACTAAGGGCACAGAGGGCACATAACACATCTGTAATTGACAGTATCCGTGACCTAGCAGGTGCCATCCATCATTACACTGAGGTCACTGATAGACATTGGGGTGAGACATTAGATGTCCTCCACAATGTCATGTCCATGTGTCAGGACAGTGCGGGATGGTTGAGTCATCGATGTGGACATATGCCAGCAACATTAGCAGCTGGCAGTCACTGCGGACATCCCTCAAGTCACAGCCCCTCCTGTAGTGCCAGTACCAGCCCCAGCAATGTTGGGGGTGGGCTGTCCATAGACCATCCTAGAAGACAACGTGCACGTGGCTCTGGATAGTCCCAGAAGGGACCTGGGTCCAGTGTACATCCATCTACCTTTGGGGATAGTACCCAGTCAGGCTGAGTACCTGATAGTGTCAGCAGCACCCCAGCTAGGCACAGGTACCATGGCCAGAGACGGTGATCTGTAAAGCCTGGCAGGTACATTCTGTGGCTGTCCCACAAATACCCATATATGGCAGCCACATGGTGGAACTGTGTGCATGCAGATACACACACACACATAAACAAGACACCTAGGGCTAACACATACCCCCACACATTACATCAACATTGGCCCATAGCAGTACTCTTGGCCCTCACACACACACACACACACACACACACACACACACACACACACACACACACACGCACGTTGATTGCATGGCTCACTGTAGGCCTCTGGCAAACCAACAACACACCCTGTACATATGATGAAACCTGTGCCACCTCCTATCATCTGTAACATCGATGCAAGAACAGGCTACCATGGTGCTGATGCACAGGGTGACTTTATAGCAGTATAGCAATGTTAGCATGTTGTCAGCAGTAGAGCGTAATGATATGCCTGAAGGTGTAGCTGAGCAGGCATGATGCATTTAAGCTATGATTATCAATGTAGTAATGTTTACAACAGGGTTAGTTCCAATAGTGTATTTTCTGCCCACATGCCACTTGGCTGATGTGTGTAGCATTGGCAGCATGTGGTAGAGAGTGGACAGTATGTGTGGGATGTGTGTGGCACAAATTTGCAGGTGTACATCTGTGAACATGGTGGAGGTGCACTGTCTGCATGTACGTGCATAGTGGACACATGGGCAGGATGACATACCCTGTATTACACAGTAACACTCCATAGTTTCTATTGGTGGCCTGTATGCATTGTACTACACACATTTCGGAACTTGACTACACATGTGTGTATGACATGGTTTGACACTGTGCTATGGGTGATACTGTTACTATCTGTCATTGTTTTGCATTCTGATAGTATACATAACTTCAACAGCCTGACCATAACCAATTGTTAGATGATGTCTTGACAACTGACACACAGATGTAGGACACACAGTAACATTTGGATCCTTCAGGTACTATACTATGCCAGTAAACAGTGGTATTCACCTGCACCCATTACTGAGACCACTCCTATTTGGCATATAGCTCTCTTAGGTACAAGCAATCACAGTTGGGATATGTCCATCCACGTCTGGTAATGCATACTGTGGCCTATAATGCATTCTCCAGATGACACACACATCTTCACAAGGGTATCACACAGACAGATCCCTGTTGTCAAACCCATGCTGTAAAGCTATAAGCTAACCAAAGCATAGACATCCACCTTTACGGAACATAGTATCCCCACAGTACCACATAGGTAGTAGCCACCAACATGAAGAACAGGTACTGATATGTACATGCAACCAGGTGGTATGTCATCTCTCCATTGATAATCACATTTCCAAAGGTATTTTTAAATCCCTCGGTGGATCACATAAGCAATAAGGGGTCTGCATGCATATCCACAAAGGTTGATGTACACCTATAATAAATAGCCATCATTGACAGACTTTGCTGCGTTTGAACAGGTCTGACATAAACCTCGGCCATAAACTCTCACTCACACAATTCAATAGAAACCGTAATGAGTGTGTGTGACATGGTTGACCTAGGCCAGGGATCACTGCAGTGGCTGGCCTTGTCACAAGCATACAGATGTGACCTAAGGTCTGGAAAGCAGCAGCACACTCTGGAAAAGATGACAGATGTGTTCTTGGAGAAAGCAGGGTTCCCACACATGCAATAATTGAGGTCACATGTACGTATGTGTATTTGCCACACAGCTACCTCACATGTGCAATGCACATACTGGTGTCATACAGTAGTAAAAGCAAAATGACAACACATTGACCAACAGTGTCACACACATAGAGCACACACACACCAAGTGCAGGATTCAAACCTCTACCTAACTACTTCATGATACTAGAGAAGTATGCATTAACATGACACTCTATAAACATCACTGTGAGTTCTCTTTTCCACAGGTATATTTGTAGGATAGTGACATCATCAGACCTGACATAGTAGTATGCCACTTTTAAGGTGTTTGAGTACTCTCCAAAAAGGTTGCTCTTCTCCAAAGAAATCACACACAAACAGACACACACTTGTCAAGTACAGGATTCAAACCCTTACTTAACTGGTTTATGATACTACAGGAATGCACATTTACACGGCGTCCTATACACGTTACTGCAAGCTCTCTTTTCTACAGGTGTATTTGTAGGATGGTGACATCATCAGACCTGACAAAGATTAGTATACCACTTTTAAGGTGTTTGAATACTCTCCAAAAAGGTTGCTCCTCTCCAAGAAGATCACAAACAAACACACACACACTTGTCAAGGGCAGGATTCAAAACCCTACCTAATTGGTTTATGTTACTAGAGGAGTACGCATTTACAGGACGCACTATACACATTACTGTAATCTTTCTTTTCCACAGGTATATTTGTAGGATGGTGACATCATCAGACCTGACAAAGATTAGTATACCACTTTTAAGGTGTTTGAGTACTCTCCGAAAAGGTTGCTCTTCACCAAGGAGCTCACACACAAACAGCAAGTGCAGGATTCTAACCCCTACCTAAACGGTTTATGCTACTACAGGAGTACACATTTACATGACATGCTATACACATTACTGTGAGTTTGCTTTTCCACAGGTATATTTGTAGGATGGTGACATCATCAGACCTGACAAAGATTAGTATTCCACTTTTAAGGTGTTTGAGTACTCTCCAAAAAGGTTGCTCCTCTCCAAGTAGATCACACACAAACAGACACACACTTGTCAAATGCAAGATTCAAACCCCTACCTAACTGGTCTATGTTATTATAAGAGTGCGCATTTACATGATCCAGTATACACATCACTGTGAGTTCTCTTTTCCACAGGTATATTTGTAGGATAGTGACATCATCAGACCTGACAAAGATTAGTATACCACTTTTAAGGTGTTTGAGTACTCTCCAAAATGGTTGCTCTTCTCTAATGAGATCACACACACTTGCCAAGTGCAGAATTCAACCCCCTACCTAACAGGTTTATGATACTACAGGTGTATGCATTTACACAACATGCTATACACATTACTGTGAGTTTTATTTTCCACAGGTATATTTGTAGGATGATGACATCATCAGACTAGACAAAGTGGGTTACATTAGGTGACACTGGGTGGGGTACATAGAAGGAATGTCTAAACACTTTGGCCATGTGATCATCAATGGAGAGTTTACTATCTAACTGTGTCCCCAGGGCCTTCATGACTTTATCCGTACATACTGGAGTACCACCTATGTGGTAACTTGTTTGCACTTTGTTTTAGCCAAAGGGGATTACTATGCATTCTTTGGCATTCTGCTTGGGGCATTGTTTTGACACCAGGTATCTGTCTCTGCAAGCCCCTTCTGGAGGATGTGTGTGTCAGCCATAGAGTCGATTATGGATCACAGTTAGCAGTCATCTGCAAACCTGTTCAGCCATACTCCTCCCGTGCTTGCCTGTACCTCTGAGCAGTGTCTACTGAACAGGTGGAGTCCCAGGACCAAGACCTGTGGGATGCCATTTGTGACTGGCTTAGAGTCTGACATGGCACCTGCAACTCTGAACATGTGTGTTTGATCTGTGAGCCACTTGGCCACCCATCCTGTGACATAGCTGTTAATGTTCAAGCTGGTAAGTGTGTCCATGATGACAGAGAGGGGAATGGTGTAAAAAAGTCCTTAGTGAGGTCCAGGTGGGCTGTGTGGACTACTTTCACCTCCATCTATGTCCTTGGTAACTGATTGAAATAAGTCAACTATGTTTAGGAGGCAGGATCTGCCTTTAACAAGGTGAGGTTGTGTAGAGTCCAGTGTCTGGAGGTCCCCAATGTCTCTGTTTATGGGTTCCATGACAATTTGCTCAATAGCTTTGTAGACATATAGGGCAATAGTTTCCAGGTTCTGTTGTGGCACCCCCTTTGTGGAGCTAGATGACTGTTAGTGTATGCCATTCTTTGGGTACATAGCCTGTGGTACGATTGAGTCTGGGCAGTGAATGTAGGTGAGGGTGTAGTTTCTACCTGGGGGCACAATTGATTGTTACTGTGGGTGTACATAGGATGAGGGGTTCACCTGACACTTATACACATTTGCTATGCCTGTACTGCTGTGTATGGTACACCATTTCAGTCTGTACTGTTGCCTATCGTACTGGCTTGAGGCATACTACTGTACTACACTTCTTAGCGTGCAGTGCCACGTATATTAGATTGCACCTTCATAGCCTACACAACCCACATCATACCTCCTGGCCTGATGTTCACTGTCTGCATAGGCCTGTGAGGGAGGTTACCCATATGCCTCTTTAAGGGCATGTTACAGCATTTCTTTGTGTTTGCATTAGTGTACAATTGTCCTGCTGTGTAGGTGCTGCCAAAATGCTATCATGGTTTAGTGGTTCAGTACTGTGACTATAGTGCACAGCATCCTGGGTTCGAGCCCTGTCACTGCTTTTTATTTTCATGCTGGGCAGACCAGACTGCTTAAGGGACAGTAAAGCTAATATAAGCATGTTTACCTGTCTTTGATCAACTTTGCCCGACCTTGCCCAACATTGCTCAACATTGCCTGACATTGCGCTAGTTAGCACGGGCAATTTAAGCTGCTTAGCACTGCTTTATATTGCTTAAAACATGGCAATCATGCCTCAGGTGGTGCTGCAGGGCTGCTTATGTCAGATGCACATACTACACTCCCTATACATGTTTGGAAACAGGTAGTGTCAAGTTAGGCATCCCTTTTATTTTATGTGCAAGTCAGAGAGAGGTATAATTTCCAGGGTTCCTACTGAGCCAGTGTATGTGCTATGCGTTGCCTCTTTGCCAAGGCCAAGGCATACTGGGCACGCCTCCTTCTGCCTACTGGGGCAGACTCAGGTTGTTCCTCCTCCAAATCAGGTTGTGCCTGTGCAGGCCTTGACAATGGTGGGGGGCTGTTTGGCCCTGCCACATGCTGTTCCTGCTGCAGCTGTTTTTGCAGGATCATATTGTGTAGCATGGCACATACCATGACAATTTGGGTACATGTAGCTGGTGAGTACTGCAAGGCTCCACCAGATGTGTGCAGGCACCGGAACCGTGACTTGAGCATCCCAAAAACATGCCGATTACATTTCGTGTTTGTGCGTGTGCTTCATTATGGAGTTCTTGTTCAGGTGTGTGTGCATTTCTGATGGGTGTCATCAGCCACAGCTCCAGTGCATATCCAGCATCCCCTACTAGGTGACCTTCAGGGATGCCCCCATTGGCAAATGTCTGGTATAGCTGCGTCAGATGCCATATATGGGAATCGTGGTAGCTTCCAGGGCAGCCAGCACACACATTCAGTATTATGTCATGGGTATCGCACATGACCTGGCAGTTGATAGAGTGGAAGCCCTTGCGTTTGATGTAGGCCCTACCCTGCTCACCGGCTGGTACTTTGATCTGTATGTGCGTGCAGTTAATTGCACCCACTACCTCAGGGTATTCTGCTATTTGCTGGAAGAGATGCATATTGCTGGCCAATACCTCACAGGAATTGGGGAAATATACATGATCACTGACATGTGCTGACATGGCATTCAGGAACTGGTGCAGTACCCTGGATGCTGATGCCTGTGAAATCCCCATCATATCACCAGTTGGTCTCTGGAAGGTACCTGTTGCTAGTATTCGTAGGCCAACACATACCTTGGTTTCCAATGTGATGGGTTCCCCTCTGTTGGTTCTGTGTGTGAGGCGTGGCCTGCACAGCTCAACAATTTGCTGCAGGAGGTCTCTGTCCACTCTGTAGCACTCCACTATCTCCAGCTCATGTAGCCCCTGGTAGGTTAACCTGGGTCTGTACACTCTTCTCTGTCTCCTCACTGTGGGTTGATCAGCAGAATTTGCAATGGCACCATCCTTAGCATCTTGCACATGTTGCCTTATAATAGTAATGGCAGCCCCTAACATTCTTTTGTCTTAGTTAAGCTTTTTAAGTTTTCACTTCTCTTTGTAGACTGCAGTGTTGCAATTTTTCTGAGAAAAACATGGGAGAATGTTGTTTGCAGAGTTTTAAGTGCTGGGCTGGGCTAGTGTACTGCCTGTGTAATTGGCTGATTCTGATTAATTTCACCTGGCAGCTCTGCTAGCTCTCCTTGGTTAACTTCCTACTACTTCTTTTCCTTCCTTCTCCCTTTCTGTTTCCACAGGGAGCAGCGCCATGCAAAGAAGCGCAAACACGTGTACACAGGCTTACACAGGCTTACACAGGCTTAGGTGGGTGCACATGCGCGCACACAGGCTTAGACAGCTTTACACAGGCTTACACGGGTGCACACACATGCACACAGGCTTAGACAGGTTTACAGGCACGCACACACGTGCACACAGTGTAAGCATTTTTGCAAGAAACGGTGATATCCATGGCGTACACCTTCGGTTGCTGGGTTTCAGTTAAGACAAATGTAGACACGCCTCTTCCAGTCCTGAGTCACTTACAGCAAACACATGCCACTCTGCTCCAATAAGCTTACAGTCTTTGATACATACCCCCTCATGATGTCACCTATTTTCTACTCTGTTCCTCCTCTAATCCTACTCTTACACTCTAGGGACATGGTTCACATGGCAGGGAAAATTGGGATTCACTATCCTTATCCTCATTTGCATAGGATTGCCTAGTAATGCTTGGTTACATCTCTCAGACTGAGCTTCCCCCCTTAGCAACCACTACTCAGTAGCCATGTTGTCTTCAGCCTGCCATTCACCTACATGGCAGATGAATATTTTTAATAAAATGCCTATTTTTGGCTTTTATTTTTTTTTTCTGGTTTTTAGAGCGCCGCATGTTTGTGCGGCGCTGCATTACGCTTAAACATCAGAGATTGGGGAAAAAATGTATTTTTTATTATTTTGCAACAGATAAAAATGCCAATGGCCTTATATTTGGCCATTGGCATGCTTCCTCAACTGGATGCATCCTTTATTTGAAGCTGTTATAGCTCTATTTTGCTATTTGCAGAACAGTACTCCATTACTAACGGAGTACATTTCTGCAAATAACACTACTCTTACTCGGACATGTTAGTGTTCCCTGGATCACAAATTTACCTAATTTGCATAGCTTTCAGCAGTAAATGAGGTAATTTGCATAACATAACACTGTCCGTGCAAGGGTAGTTTTAGGAGCTCTCATGCACGCCCCTGCCGCCTGTTCCTGGATCGCTCGGCAGACATATTGGCTGTCTGGAGTCTTACTCTACTCTTAGACTCCGTGCAAGCCTTCATGAATCCAGCCCTATGTGTTGTATCACAGGTAGCACAAATATCAAATTTATATTTCTTATGTTGATCTGGATGATAAAATTCTCCAGTTCTATCGATATATTGACAGAAGTTACAGTGTCCACATGGTTTAGTATAATTTCTCTTGTTATTTGTTTTTGGAACATAAAAACGTTGTTTTATGGATGTCATATTTTTAAAAATAAACCTAGGTTTTTCTTCTATTATACTTTCCAATGGTCCATCAGTGGTTAAAATTTTCCAGTGTTTTTCTATAATATTAATATATTCTCTGATGTCATTTGAGTATTATAAACACATTTTAATGCCTCTGGTTGCATCTTTATGTGTGTTTACAGTGTTACCTATACTATGCCTTTTACTGTAATAAGGTTTAGCTTTGCTGCTTCTTAATTCTTTAATATTATTAATACTATTATTAATTTCTGTTTTATCATAACCTCTAGCAGTAAATATTTGTTCCAAATATTCAGTTTGTTGAACAAAATCATTATTGTCAACATTTAATCTTGATGCTCTAAACATTTGACTGTTTACTACACTTTTAAATACAAGTGCAGGATGCATACTTTCTTTGTGTAAAAACTTATTACAGTAATGTGGCTTTCTATATAATTTTGTAGTGAAGTTCCCCGCTGTGTTTAATAAGACACTAATATCTAAGAAATCTATAGAATATTTAGATCGAGTGTGTGAAAATTTTAAAAAAAGATATGGTATTATTAATATATTGTGCAAACATTTCTAATGAATCAACAGTTCCTTTCCAAAGCAGAAAAATATCATCCACAAAACGTCTACAGAAAACCACATGTAAATTAAAAGGTCCTTTAAACACATGTTCCAATTCCCAAATAACCAGTACTGCATTGGCGTAGCTGTTAGCACATGGTGTTCTCATAGCTACACCATGTTTCTGCCAGTAAATATTCTCATTAAATACAAAGATGTTATTCTGTAAAACACAGTCAGTTAGACTAACTAAAATTTCCATTTCTTTGTCTGTGAAATTACTATACATCTGCAGAAAATGCTTTAGTTTAAATAAACCATCATCATTAGGAATCACAGTAAATAATGATGTTATATCCAGTGTAACCAGCAATAATTCTTCTGTGTTTAACATATTTTCAGTACATACAAACAGATCATTTAAAAATGTTGAGTATCTCTCAGGACATGTTCAATTCTATTTAAAATAGGTCTAAGTTTTTTCTCAGTATATATAGAAGCTGGGTCTATACACCAGTTTCTACCTGCTACTATAGGACATAAAGGGGGGTTAATCAGGTCTTTATGAGTCTTAGGTCAGCCTTGAATGATAGGTAATAAAGGACTTGATACTTTTAAAAAATGAAATAAGTTATTATCAATCAGTTGTGTATGTAATAAGTTTATCTTTCTTTTATGAATATTATTAATCATACTATCGACTTTTATATTCAAAATCTTTAAATAAAATGATTCATTAGATAGTAATTCTAACATATCTGTATTATATTTAGTGGTATCAAATAATACCATTGGACCACTTTTATCAGCTGGTCTAACTGTGATATTTTCATTCTCTTGTAGTTTCTTTAATGCTATATATTCTTGTTTAGTTAAATTATATTTCATTTTATACTTATTACAATAATTATCTTCAAAAACGAAAATAGACCCAGCGGAGTTAATGCTCAGCAGAAAAGTGAGAATACAGGAACGAAAAAATTTAAATAGTTGCCGCTGAGCAAAACAATGGAGGGTACCTATAAGAATAGTCTCCAAAACCTCCAATATGCAGTTAATGATGAAAAGTAACAATCCAAACGTGTGCAGGATGTGATATTTTTAAAACAGGTTAGCAATAGCTTCATCAGACCTTCAGTAACATAAACCATTAAAAATCAGTGTCTTAAATACACAAGAAAGGCGCCAAAATCCCTTGAGCTTCTTAAAGATGTAACACTCATTAAAAACACATTAAAAAGCATAGTGATAAAAACATGTATTGACCTATACATGATAGATGTATGACTATGAATAAGAGGAAACATATCATGTAGAACACATAGTTGAGACATGAAGATGAGATGTATGGCATACTGTCATTTCTTGTTCTTTAACCTCCTGGATTTCAATAGTGGCGTGGGGAAACTTTCCATTTTAAACCTGGTGTCAGATCAGCCCTAAACCTAATGATCCAGTGTATCTCTCTGTTCTCGGTGTAGTTCTTAATATCCCCTCTCCTATGTGTTCTAACTCTTCCAAGACCCTAAACTTGAACTGATGTGCTATACCCTCCTCCTTAGCGTGTGGCCAAGGCATTATGTAAGTTGCCCTTCATGGTATGCATGCTCCTAATCCTGTCCCTCAATATTCGATTTGTTTGCCTACATAGTAGGCTGGACATGATGTGCATGAGGCAAGATAAACCACATCCTTGGACATGCAACTACCTTTCGTCCTGATGTAATGTATGCCGGACCCATATGGGTAGACAAAGACAGGGTCAATCAATATGTATGAACAGAAATTGCACTTATTACAGGGTGTCATAAAGGGCCCTGACAAAGTACTGGGTATGTAATGTGCTTTTGGATAACAGAGCAGCCTCTTAAGATTCTTCTTGTTTCGATAGACAATTCACCTGTCAGACCCTTGATGGTAGGGTCTACTGACAAGACATGCCAATGCTTAGAAAAAATATCTTTAACAGTGCCAATATCTCTGGTATAATAGATGGGAAGATCATGTTGTTATCTGTATGAAAGCAATCCTTGGGCTGATTAAACCTCATGTCACCTGTATATAATTCCATCGCCCCTTCTGAAAAGTAGGGTTTAGCTCTGTCCTCCCTGAGACTATAAATGTCATCCATCCCTCTAGTGATGTCCAAATTGCTATACCCTCGTTCCATGAATCTCATGCCCAGATCTTCCAATTCCCTTTCCAAATGTGAGACCCCAGGTGTATATCTAGACATCCGCATGGATTGTCCTTTCACAATGTTGTTATGGACAAAGCCTGGGTGCATACTGGAACGATGGAGTAGTGTATTCCTATGACAAGTCTTGCGATACACTCCTGTATTGACAATCCCACCAGGTAATTTGTCCACATAGATATCCAAAAATGGAATGGTAGTGTATGACCATTCCATGGTAAAGTTCAGGAATGTGTTGGAGTTGTTAATCCATTCAAAGAAATGCTCCAATTGTGCCAGTGTGCCCCTCCAGGCAAAGAAAAGATCATCCACAGAACGCCTGTAGAATGGTACAAACTTCTTGAATAGTTCGTTCTGGAATAAATGACAATGCTCCCATTCTGCCATAACCAAGTTGGCGTAGCTATAGTGCCCATAGCTACGCCATCTAAAAAGATCTTGTCCTGAAAGCAAAAGAGGTTTGAATCCAAAATAATCCCCAACAACAGAATGATCAAATCAACGTCATGGTCTGGGGAAATGGTGGATCTCCTCATGTAAGCGTCAATCATCTCTTTGCCCTCTGTATTGGGTATGACGGTAAACAAGGACTGAGCGTCCATTGTCACCCATAAAGATCTTCAACATCAGGGCAAATATGGATATACTGATACAGATCTAGCAAAAACTGTCTTGTGTCTCTGAGAATAAAACAATTGGCATCAACTAGCGGTCTAAGCTGAGCTTCCACGAAGAGTGATAAAGGTTCAGTTGACCATCCCCTGCAACTATAGGTCTCAGGGGGTGTTGTGGGTCTTTATGGACCTTGGGTAGGCCCTGAATAGACGGGTATCAGGGGATGGATGACATAGAGGTAATCAAATAGAATCTGATCAATGGCTCCTTCATTGAGAAGTCCAAGGAGTTTGGAATGTATTGTATTAATAATTGTATCAACCCCGCTGTTAGTGATAGAAATATAGAACCTTTCATCAGCCAGCATCTGTAACATATCATGATTATACCTGTCTGTGTCAAAAACTACAACTCCACCACCCTTGTCAGCTGGTCGAATGACAATGCCACGGTTATTACAAAGGGAGTGTAGGGCTTCTCGTTGTCGATAGTTAAGATTATATTTCCTCTTTCTACCTATATAATCTTTCTGATTCATCCGATAGATGTCATCTTCCACCAGCTTACTGTAAGCAGCCACTAGGGGATGTATCGGGGGGATAAAAGTACTAGGTGTCTTGAAGGTAGTATTATGTAATGTTGTACCTGCGTTTTTGAAAAAGATTTTCAAGGACAAGTTCCTAATAAATAATTTAAAGTCCTTCAAAGTCTCTTCATATCTACTGTCCATTGTAGGAATAAAGGTGAGGCCTCTAGAGGGGACTTGTATTTCATATTCACTTAAATCATGACTGGATAAATTAAAAACAATACCTATTGTTTCCCCTCCCACATTTTCTTGATGGTCCGGTTGGGCTGTCTCTCTGGGGATAATTTCCTCTTGTATCTCCCCTTGTTGTTCGGGTAGACCCTCTCCCCACTGGCAAACACTCTGATGGGAAAAGGACATCTGTTGCCTGTCTGTTGTGGAGAATTCAGTGTCGGTGAATCCGAAACACGTTCGGAATTAAGACCGTTACTGATTCTGTTGTTCACTGAACTAGTTGTCTTTCTCCTGACAACTGGTTCTAAGCTGGGGACCTGTATGTTGTCCCTAGTATTAGTGTGCACACTGACATCAACATTTACAACGTCCAAAGGGTCTCTAATAGAAGTCGAACCAACAGATTCGACATTATCTATGACATCAACCGTAGCTGTAGTAACATTCTCTGAGCATATAACAAAATTGTCATCCGTATCATTCACGGATGTAATATCAGTTGTCAAAACCTTGCCATTCCCTTCAACAACATTGGTGCAAACATCTCTAGGTAAAACATTACTGGTTCTATTAGTATATACATTATTATCCGTTGGGTTATTCCTGGGCCAAGTGAAAATATTACCCAAACGGAAATCTGTACTATCTCTGTGGAGCTTCGCTCTTTTTTGGTTAAAAAGGCGTCGCTCATACATGGTAACATTGTCCAGCATCAAACCTAACATTTGGTCAACCACTGAAATTGGATAGTCAGTCAAAATAATGTTCTTAGCTTTCCTGATATCTTCCCTGAGTTTCTCCTCAATAGGGAGAAAAAAAGCGTTCATTAGCTTCATGTAGTTGAGGCTTACCTCAATGTTGAGTTGTTGCCAGTCAAATAATAGCTCCGGATGCAAGGTGCCCGTCGTCGGCATCTTCAGTACCCTAAGTCCTCTCGGTACTAGTCGGCGATGTATGCAGACTTCAAAATGTTGTCTTGGGGTCTGCATTGTTTGAGTTTTTATTTCTTGCTCAAGTTGTTCAACAGCACGATTTAATCCATCGATCATAGTTCAACGAGCTTGGAGTAGCTGGACCCTCATCCGGTTCCACAAATAACGCTAGAGGATTCCTCTCAGTTCGCAGGCAGTCAGCAAAACGATCCAAGAACGGACGTGACGTCATAGGTACTTCCTTGGTGTTTGGTATTGTGTACGGTAGCTCAATAGATGTTGGTTCCCCTCCAATCATGCCTCCACTGGAATGTGCAAGCTCACAATGATAATCAAAAACGAAAATAGACCCAGCGGAGTTAATGCTCAGCAGAAAAGTGAGAATACAGGAACGAAAAAATTTAAATAGTTGCCGCTGAGCAAAACAATGGAGGGTACCTATAAGAATAGTCTCCAAAACCTCCAATATGCAGTTAATGATGAAAAGTAACAATCCAAACGTGTGCAGGATGTGATAAAAGCAGATTTTATTGTTAAAACAGGTTAGCGCTTTCGCAATAGCTTCATCAGACCTTCAGTAACATAAACCATTAAAAATCAGTGTCTTAAATACACAAGAAAGGCGCCAAAATCCCTTGAGCTTCTTAAAGATGTAACACTCATTAAAAACACATTAAAAAGCATAGTGATAAAAACATGTATTGACCTATACATGATAGATGTATGACTATGAATAAGAGGAAACATATCATGTAGAACACATAGTTGAGACATGAAGATGAGAAATGAGTATAAAAAACAAGAAATGAAAGTAGGAAACATGTATGCACAAAGCGCATACTGTCATTTCTTGTTCTTTAACCTCCTGGATTTCAATAGTGGACGTAGGGGAACTTTCCCATTTAAACCTGGTGTCAGATCAGCCCTAAACCTAATGATCCAGTGTATCTCTCTGGTCTCGGTGTAGTTCTTAATATCCCCTCTCCTATGTGTTCTAAAGATCTGTTCCAAGACCCTAAACTTGAACTGATGTGCTATACCCTCCTCCTTAGTGTGCTTGGCCAAGGCATTATGTAAGTTGCCCTTCCTCGTATGGTATGCATGCTCCCTAATCCTGTCCCTCAATATTCGATTTGTTTTGCCTACATAGTAGGCTGGACATGATGTGCATGAGGCAAGATAAACCACATCCTTGGACATGCAACTACCTTTCGTCCTGATGTAATGTATGCCGGACCCATATGGGTAGACAAAGACAGGGTCAATCAATATGTATGAACAGAAATTGCACTTATTACAGGGTGTCATAAAGGGCCCTGACAAAGTACTGGGTATGTAATGTGCTTTTGGATAACAGAGCAGCCTCTTAAGATTCTTCTTGTTCCGATAGACAAACTTCGGTCGTTCACCTGTCAAAGCCTTGATGGTAGGGTCTACTGACAAGACATGCCAATGCTTAGAAAAAATATCCTTGACAGTGCCAATATCTCTGGTATAATAAATGGGAAAGATGATGTTGTTATCTGTATGAAAGCAATCCTTGGGCTGATTAAGCCTCATGTCACCTGTATATAATTCCATCGCCCCTTCTGAAAAATAGGGTTTAGCTCTGTCCTCCCTGAGACTGTAAATGTCATCCATCCCTCTAGTGATGTCCAAATTGCTATACCCTCGTTCCATGAACCTCATGCCCAGATCTTCCAGTTCCCTTTCCAGATGTGAGACCCCAGGTGTATATCTAGACATCCGCATGGATTGTCCTTTCACAATGTTGTTATAAACAAAGCCTGGGTGCATACTGGAACGATGGAGTAGTGTATTCCTATGACAAGTCTTGCGATACACTCCTGTATTGACAATCCCACCAGGTAATTTGTCCACATAGATATCCAAAAATGGAATGGTAGTGTATGACCATTCCATGGTGAAGTTCAGGAATGTGTTGGAGTTATTAATCCATTCAAAGAAATGCTCCAATTGTGCCAGTGTGCCCCTCCAGGCAAAGAAAAGATCATCCACAAAACGCCTGTAGAATGGTACAAACTTCTTGAATAGTTCGTTCTGGAATAAATGACAATGCTCCCATTCTGCCATAACCAAGTTGGCGTAGCTATTCGCACAAGAAGTGCCCATAGCTACGCCATCTCGCTGTAAAAAGATCTTGTCCTGAAAGCAAAAGAGGTTTGAATCCAAAATAATCCCCAACAACAGAATGATCAAAATTTATCATGACTGGATAAATTAAAAACAATACCTACTGTTTCCCCTCCCACATTTTCTTGATGGTCCGGTTGGGCTGTCTCTCTGGGGATAATTTCCTCTTGTATCTCCCCTTGTTGTTCGGGTAGACCCTCTCCCCACTGGCAAACACTCTGATGGGAAAAGGACATCTGTTGCCTGTCTGTTGTGGAGAATTCAGTGTCGGTGAATCCGAAACACGTTCGGAATTAAGACCGTTACTGATTCTATTGTTCACTAAAGTGGTTGTCTTTCTCCTGACAACCGGTTCTAAGCTAGGGACCTGTATGTTGTCCCTAGTATTAGTGTGCACACTGGCATCAACATTTACGACGTCCAAAGGGTCTCTAACATCTTCTGGTGGAAGATGACATCTATCGGATGAATCAGAAAGATTATATAGGTAGAAAGAGGAAACATAATCTTAACTATCGACAACGAGAAGCCCTACACTCCCTTTGTAATAACCGTGGCATTGTCATTCGACCAGCTGACAAGGGTGGTGGAGTTGTAGTTTTTGACACAGACAGGTATAATCATGATATGTTACAGATGCCGGCTGATGAAAGGTTCTATATTTCTATCACTAACAGCGGGGTTGATACAATTATTAATACAATACATTCCAAACTCCTTGGACTTCTCAATGAAGGAGCCATTGATCAGATTCTATTTGATTACCTCTATGTCATCCATCCCCTGATACCCGTCATTCAGGGCCTACCCAAGGTCCATAAAGACCCACAACACCCCCCCCGAGACCTATAGTTGCAGGCAGGGGATGGTCAACTGAACCTTTATCACTGAACCTTTATCACTCTTCGTGGAAGCTCAGCTTAGACCGCTAGTTGATGCCAATTGTTTTATTCTCAGAGACACAAGACAGTTTTTGCTAGATCTGTATCAGTATATCCATATTTGCCCTGATGTTGAAGATCTTTTATGGGTGACAATGGACGTTCAGTCCTTGTTTACCGTCATACCCAATACAGAGGGCAAAGAGATGATTGACGCTTACATGAGGAGATCCACCATTTCCCCAGACCATGACGTTGATTTGATCATTCTGTTGTTGGGGATTATTTTGGATTCAAACCTCTTTTGCTTTCAGGACAAGATCTTTTTACAGCGAGATGGCGTAGCTATGGGCACTTCTTGTGCGAATAGCTACGCCAACTTGGTTATGGCAGAATGGGAGCATTGTCATTTATTCCAGAACGAACTATTCAAGAAGTTTGTACCATTCTACAGGCGTTTTGTGGATGATCTTTTCTTTGCCTGGAGGGGCACACTGGTACAATTGGAGCATTTCTTTGAATGGATTAATAACTCCAACACATTCCTGAACTTTACCATGGAATGGTCATACACTACCATTCCATTTTTGGATATCTATGTGGACAAATTACCTGGTGGGATTGTCAATACAGGAGTGTATAAGACTTGTCATAGGAATACACTACTCCATCGTTCCAGTATGCACCCAGGCTTTGTTTATAACAACATTGTGAAAGGACAATCCATGCGGATGTCTAGATATACACCTGGGGTCTCACATCTGGAAAGGGAACTGGAAGATCTGGGCATGAGGTTCATGGAACGAGGGTATAGCAATTTGGACATCACTAGAGGGATGGATGACATTTACAGTCTCAGGGAGGACAGAGCTAAACCCTATTTTTCAGAAGGGGCGATGGAATTATATACAGGTGACATGAGGCTTAATCAGCCCAAGGATTGCTTTCATACAGATAACAACATCATCTTTCCCATTTATTATACCAGAGATATTGGCACTGTCAAGGATATTTTTTCTAAGCATTGGCATGTCTTGTCAGTAGACCCTACCATCAAGGCTCTGACAGGTGAACGACCGAAGTTTGTCTATCGGAACAAGAAGAATCTTAAGAGGCTGCTCTGTTATCCAAAAGCACATTACATACCCAGTACTTTGTCAGGGCCCTTTATGACACCCTGTAATAAGTGCAATTTCTGTTCATACATATTGATTGACCCTGTCTTTGTCTACCCATATGGGTCCGGCATACATTACATCAGGACGAAAGGTAGTTGCATGTCCAAGGATGTGGTTTATCTTGCCTCATGCACATCATGTCCAGCCTACTATGTAGGCAAAACAAATCGAATATTGAGGGACAGGATTAGGGAGCATGCATACCATACGAGGAAGGGCAACTTACATAATGCCTTGGCCAAGCACACTAAGGAGGGTATAGCACATCAGTTCAAGTTTAGGGTCTTGGAACAGATCTTTAGAACACATAGGAGGGATATTAACTACACGAGACCAGAGAGATACACTGGATCATTAGGTGGGGCTGATCTGACACCAGGTTTAAATGGGAAAGTTCCCCTACGTCCACTATTGAAATCCAGGAGGTTGAAGAACAAGAAATGACAGTATGCGCTTTGTGCATACATGTTTCCTACTTTCATTTCTTGTTTTTTATACTCATTTCTCATCTTCATGTCTCAACTATGTGTTCTACATGATATGTTTCCTCTTATTCATAGTCATACATCTATCATGTATAGGTCAATACATGTTTTTATCACTATGCTTTTTAATGTGTTTTTAATGAGTGTTACATCTTTAAGCTCAAGGATTTTTGGCGCCTTTCTTGTGTATTTAAGACACTGATTTTAATGGTTTATGTTACTGAAGGTCTGATGAAGCTATCGCTAACCTGTTTTAACAATAAAATCTGCTTTTATCACATCCTGCACACGTTTGGATTGTTACTTTTCATCATTAACTGCATATTGGAGGTTTTGGAGACTATTCTTATAGGTACCCTCCATTGTTTTGCTCAGCGGCAACAATAATTATCTTGATGTTGCTTTTATAAATCATAAAATTCTTCAAGACACAATTTCTCAAAGGCAGTTACTAAGCAATTGGTATTAGGTATATACATACTAGGTTTCTTAAATTCATGTATATTACTGTTGCTACAAGTTTCATTATCTTTAAAATTCAGTGTTAAAAGTATATTTCTAATAAATAATTTAAAATCTAAAACCATTTCTGTAAAATCTACTTTCTGTGTTGGAATGAATGATAAACCTTTTGTTAGTAATGACATCTCAGCTTCAGATAACATATAAGTAGATACATTTAAAACTAAACCTTCTGTTTGTCCCAAAGTCTTTTTAATGTTGGTGTGCCATTTGCTTCAACTTCTGTCTTCCGTTTCATTGGATTATGACCTCTTGAACGTGACCTGTGTTGAATCAAGGTTCTTTTCTCCTTGATAGGTAGTGGAAATGTCATGGAGCCTAAAAAAGGCGATGAAACAGTCGTTTCTCTATTTTCACTTGTTTCTACAATGGTTGGAGTTTTACTCGGCTTATTTGTGTTATCCTGTTTGTCAGTACAGTGCACCTGAGCAGTTACTGTGAGCAGTTTCCTTCTTGCGCCTAAATTAGGTGCTGGTGTTTCAGTTTCTCTGACTTGTTCAAGCTCAGAGACGTTGCTGACATTGTTACGTTGTTCATTCAAGCTGCTGGCTCCGCCCAAAGGATTGTAACTGGCATTTTGCTTGAAGAAACGTTCCGTATGTTCGGAAACATTATTACTGTCTGAATTACAGTTAAAATTGCTATTATAAGCATTAGATGAATGCTTATTGCTACAGTGATTCAAAAAATTAGTTATGCTTTCTTCAGTGTTATACTGTGCATTGAAATGTGGCCAAGTAAATACATTGGCAGCAGCAAAATCCGCACGGTTTCTTGCAAGCTTTTTAAACTTAATCTTGCAGAATCTGCATTCATATATACTAACAGAATCCATTACTTCTGTTAGATATTTCTCCACCATGTTCCTCTCAAATTCAAGTAGTATGTTGTTTCATGATTTCAGCAGTTAATTGTTCTATTTCTTTCGTAGCATATTTAATTAGAAGTTGCATGTATTTAAAACTGCTTTCTATATTAATTTGTTGCCATTCTGCTAACATGTCAGGCATGCTGTTGCCTTGTGTAGGCATAGCTAAAATTCTTAATCCTCTAGGCACAATTCTCTCTTTTAAGCACACTTCCAAGTGAAAATTTTGATATTGTTGTCGTTTTAGTTTGAAAATGTTATTTTCTATGGCACGTATTTTAGTTTTTAACAATACTATATCAACAGAACTATTAGTATTAGTTTGACTTACTTCACATTCTTTATCCAATAAAGGATTTTCAAATTGATACAGAAAAGCCAAGAACTTTTCCATACTTTGCTTAGGTTCATTCAAAATACTGTTACCATTTCTGGGAACATAGTCCAATTCAATAATAGCATTAGCATCTTCTGCCATCTCTCTGGTGGGTCAGTGGTTAAATGAATAAGAAAAATAATTATTTAGGACACAGTCCACAATACCCAGCCAGTTCTTGAATCCAAGAAGTAAATTGTAATCCTAACAGTAGAAACGTAAGGATCCAAGGACAGCAGATACTGCAAGTAAAACTTTCTTTTAATATAGGACAACTAAGAACAAAGACATAAGCGCTTTCGTAGCGGTGCTACTTCATCAGATGTATAACATAAATTGAAAAACATCAAACATTTATATAATGGTTATGACATCACATGGCTAAATCAATTACTACTAAAAGGTATATACATTCTAAAAGTCATATAATATTTTTTAAAAATTTTTAAAAGTACATAAATTCAATCTGTCTTATATAAAAAACCTAATAAAGTAATCTCCTTTTAATAGGTCAATACATATACAAAAGCAATATGTTTAAAGTAATAATATGAAAAAAGTATACAAAGTTTAAAAATAAACTTTTTTCTATTTTTTTATTTAGGCTTCTAGCCTTCAATTTAGGTTTAATAGGTACTCTGTCATTCAGGCCATGACCATAATCTCCCCTTAATCTTATAATCCATTTTGACTCAATCTATTCAGTTAAATTGTTTATATCTCCTTTTTTAATATTTTCAAAGGTACGTGCTATAACCATAAACTTAAAATAATGTGCAAGGTTTGTATTTAAAATATGTTTGGATAAGGCACTCGCAATACTGCCTTTTTTGACATGATAGTAATGTTCTCTAATTCTTTTCCTGAGAGTTCTATCTGTCTTTCCTATATAAAATTGTTCTATATATGTTATTAACATACAGAGTCTACCTAAAAAGTTACAGAGCCAATTCTTGGATCACCCACTTCTCTCCTCAGATCTTAGTCCTATCAGAAACATGGTTAAAACCACACATCTCTGATACAGAAATACTACCTCCTCACTATAATATAGACCATCTTGATAGAGCTGCCATAAAAGTGGAGGTGTAGCAGTTATGTACTCTGGACACCTCAGCCTATCCCGCTACCTATAATTCTGCGTAATTTCCACCCAGCTGAACTGCTTCTTCTTAACTTTCACCTCATTCCCCCCAAAAAATTTGCCATCTCAGCTATGTATATGCCACCTGGAAACAATATTCCCATCCTTGAATGTGTCATATCCTGGACCTCACTGCATATCTACTATGAGACCATACTACTCAGAGACATTAATAGTGACTGGCAAAATCTATCTTCTTCCTCCTCTTCCCTCCGTATTAACCTCCATGGCTTCCACCAACTTATTACAACTCATATTCATGTCAATAACAATAATACTAACTGCTCCACGTTAGACTGGATTCTTACCTCTGAACCTACCCTTTATCACAACCCCAGTACCATACCCGACTCCTTAAGTGACCACCTCTCTATATGAATTCGAATGCCTAAATACTATGAATATAAAGACTGTCAAAACCTTTCTTCCTTTAATGCTGAAACATTTAATGACAGGCTCACATCTATTAACTGGAGCCGCTTGAAGTACCTTCTCCTCAACAATGCTGTTCTAACATTCAGTTGCACTTGCCTTGATATCCTTAACTCTACAGCTCCTTTAAGAAAAGTTAGAATCAAAGCAATGTACTTTCCTTGGCTCTCTAAAGACACCCTCACTCTCATGAAAGAATGGGACATGTATTGGAAACAATGGCTGAAAACTAAATCTGCAACACTTTTCCAAAGATATAAAGAACTCCATAACCTAACAAAAAAATCAATAGAAACAACAAAAAATTCTATTATAATGTCCAATTCACCCATAATTCTAACCCAAAAAATTCTGGTACTCAGTCAATAAAATTGTACATCCTGGTCAACCTACCAGCCCCACTCCCTATCCTAACAATACTCCCCAAGAAAATGCCACCTCACTAAATTCACATTTCATTAAACCAATTCAAAAACTAACCAAAACCTGTCAAAGTCAAATCATCTCTCTTCTACACATACTGCAAGCAAGACCACCCCTTTCTGTCTCAACCCTGTCAACACCACTTACATAAAGTCCCCTCTACTAAAACTAAAACCATGCTGTACCTCAACTGACAACCTCCCTCCACTCTTCCTTAAACTTGCAGCCCACTCTATAGCCTACCCTGGCTCAATCCATCAAACAGATCTATCCAAGAATCCACTGTCCCAGATATTTGGAAATATTTCTATACAATGCCACTACACAAAGGAGGTAACTCCATAGATCCATCAAACTACAGACCCATTGCCATTCTCTGTCCTCTCTCCAAAATCCTTGAAAAATGTATTCACAACCAGCTTCTTAAGTACCTAACTGATGAAAATATACTGACTTCTTCTCAACATGGCTTTAGGCCTAATCATAGCACTTCCACTTCCCTCCTATCCTTCACTCACACTGTTGCGGAGGCTAGGGACTAAAATCATCTTGTATCGTGCCTCTTCCTCGACCTCTCTAAAGCTTTCGATACTGTCTCTAATTCCAAGCTACTTGCTAAACTAACTGACCTTAACCTCTCCTCCACTACTATTCACTGAGCTATCTCTCAGATAGGTTCCAGGTTGTCAGATGGCAATTCACCTATTCTACTTTCCTACCTATCCAGACTGGAATCCCTCAAGGCTCAGTTCTTGGCCCTCTCCTTTTCAACATCTCCACTAATAATCTACAATCCTCCTGCACCACTTCCACCCTCATACAATATTCCAACAACTCAACTCTCATCTCTTTCTCAGACAACATCTCTAACCTTCTGTCCATAACTCAAAATACTTTCTCGTCTGTAGAAAAATTGTTAACTGACCACCAGCTTAAATCTAACCCCAAAACAACTAAGCTCCTACTATTCCTTCTCAAATTTGTCTCTCTCCACAAATCCACCTTTACTATTTATTCTCTCAATAACACCCTTATCAAAGCTGAACCACACACCAAGCTATTAGGTACTATAATTGATGACCAGCTCAAATTTGATATCCATATACAGCACTGTATTAAACAAACTAACCAGACATTGGGTCTTCTCTATAGAAATAAAAAAAAAATCCTTGCTCCCAACTCCAAACCAATGCTAGTACAAGCCTTCTTCCTTTCATGCTTTCTCCATGCCTCTTCTATCTTTACCCATCTCCAGTCATCCCCACTAACCAAACTTGAGCAAACCTATAACAATATATAGCCAAATTCACCTCCAATCAGCCATATAAATCATATCATTGCCTTGCCCTAAAACAACTTCAATGGCTTGAATTCCCCATGTTCCCTCTTCTCTCCCAGCTACAGCTCACACACAACCTAATAATCCATCAGCCTGCCCCTCTCTTTCTTCCATAGTATCCCTTTACATCCCAGCTTGTTCACTTCGTAGCTCTGACCAGAACCTTCTAGACATCTATAAACAAAACAGAAATATTGGCAAACTCCTCTATAAAAACTCAGTATCCCTAGCTTAGAATTGGTTTCCTCCTAACATCTGTAGCATTAATAGTAGCAGTTCCTTCAAAACTAAAGTTAAAAACAACTTCCTGAACTCAAGATCCTGCCCTTGTCACAATCCTCCTTAATTTCCATTTCCTCTCCAATTTTACTTCTGCCTCTCTTCTACTTTTCAGAATATATCGATCATATTCTCTCCATTCTTGCCTATGCAAAACTTGCTAGCTCATCCCTGAACTACCCTCTGTGCATTTCATGTACTTTGATAGTTGTATATTTTATGTATATTTTTTGTACCCTATTATTTCTTTATTTTTTTCCAATGTATGCCTATTTTGTATTCTTTCTGTGTAATTTCATAAATCTGTATATGTATTCTGGAGCTTTTCACTTTGGGTCTCCACTGAAAAAGGCCATTCGGCTTAGTTGGACTAACCTGATTAACAAATGTCAAATAAATAATAAATAAATATTACACATTAGGAATGGATGAATGCCACAACACAGCGTCAGCTTTACACATCTCTGAATCACTCCCCCAGGTTTCATTTTGCATTTGTGATGAGATTCCTCATTTGCCTGACACATATACTCTTTGCAGGGTCTATATTGCAACACTGAATGCTTAAAACAGCGAACAATGTTACATCGACACATTTTCAGTGAAAGCTGAAAATGTCGAATCCAAAGAACATCAATTTCTTTCCTAGGGAAAGAAATCGCTGTTCCAACCCCCGCAGAAAAAAGCACATTACACACTTCCAAACACATACACACATACCCAATCCTAATTATACCCACCTAAAAACCAGTAAACAACTAAATACACATATACACATAACCCAAACATACATTTAACGAAAAAAAAATGACATTTCTCCCTGGGCCTCCGCTGAAAACAGGCTCTGTGGAACCTAGTCGGACATTCCCGGTCAACAAATGTTAAAAAAAATAAATAAATAAACATTTTAAACCATATGCACTTACCTTAACCTGCACCCTAACCCTAAGGTCAGTAACTCTCGCACATTCACATAAACAGCTCCAAACACATGCACACTTACCTTAACCCTAACTCTACCCCCCAAAACAAAAGTAAACAACTGAAAACACATACACACGGAACTCAACCATACATTTAACATAAAATATACAACAGTAAACACTTTTATTATAAATGCACTTACCTTAACTTGCACCCTAACCCTAAGGTCAGTAACTGTTGCACAATCACACTCGGGAGCTATACCGGACAAGGGACAACACTACACTTCAGAACACAGCAAAACAACGAAGCGGTCAAGCGACTTCTTTCCCAGGGAAAAATTTCACTGAACAGCCACTTTGCTGTTTTGCCTGTTCGCTAACCTGCACCCTAACCCTAAAACAGCCACTTTGCTGTTTTGCCTGTTCGCTATACATGTGTCGATGAAAACACATTCGACATAATGAGTTTTCATTGAACTCATAGGAACCCCTCTTTGCATACTGTGCATATCATACTTTCCCAAAAATAGACTATGCTATTTTTGCATCATCTCCTCCCTACCAGTTACCACTCTCCATTATTTTGCTTAATGCTGTTAGATGACTGTTTTTAAGTACTCTCTTTTATGTTGCAGTTTGGCTACAAAATCTATGTTATTGCTAGCATGCATACAGAAATACCCATAGGTATATGTAACAGATCTATTTCACTGACATTTCATTGAGTTTTTGTGTGTGTGTCATTCAACCTCTTAAAGCAAGAAATCTGGACAAAGCAATAAATAAAAGTGGGGAAAATTTTTAAGTATTGTTCTTACAAACTTAGAAAGTTGATAAAATAACAGGTTTGACATTAGCAAGACTTTTCCGAAGGATATGAAGACTGAAACTCAAATGTATTTTATTATTTTCTAACTTCAGTCTTTAATAGTTTGCCACTAATTTGTCAGAAAACCACAATTTTATGAAAAATGGACAAAAATACGAGGCACAAATCTGGACATTCTGTGAAAATCTATACAGTTGAGAGGCGCGCACGTGTGTGTGTGTGTGTGTGTGTGTGTGTGTGTGTGTGTGTGTGTGTGTGTGTGTGTGTATGTAACCTGCAGACTCCTTTCGATTGTAGCTTTTTATATATGTTGTACAAGTAGTGTAAGAGATGGCTTTTTGACACAATGCTTGCTTAAGAACTCTATAGTTCACTATTTATTTATCCCTTCTTTATTATCACTTGAATTTATATGCAGTGTTACAACAATGTTAATTGAAAATATTGTTAACATTTATAAATAACATCATTGTATTGTGTAGTAGGGTTGAGTTTCCATTTTTATTTCTTTTTTTTCTTTCTTTTTGTTATTGTAGAAGTTTTGTGACATCTAAAAGAAGTACTGTGAACAGATACATTTCAATATGGCAATGCATTTACAAGACAACCCTATAATGCAGTTTGTGCCACTGGCAGTAAGGCTATTACAGAATATGTAGTTTGGGACATTTAAAGTATTATAGGTGAATTTTGTTTTAAAAAAAGCAGATCTGAATGTATTTTAATATCCTTGTGTCATTTGTGGGCAGGGAAGTATTTTATAACTATTCATTGTTTGTTTGGTTCACCTCATCACTTCACAGTGAAACAGCATAATGAGGAACATTTAACCTGTTAGCCATAGCGATTTCCATTTCACTGTGATTACCAGTGGTACTGGTGGTCTATGCCAGTTTACACTGCCAGCTGGTGCTGAATGTACTACTTTGAACAGCGAATATTTTCATTGTGTAACACCCAAATTATTTCTAATAAAAAGTCTGAAAAGCTCTCCATGAGGATCCATTCAGTCTTATAAAAGTCTACGTCTGGAAAGCTAAAAGCCCAGGCTCAGACAGCTTAACATTAGCCACATATAATCAAATCTTATAGTAATGCTAACATATTTTCTAATAACTAGAGATAACACAAAGTACACAAAATTCCCTCTACCTGGAAGGGATTAGCTCTCATCCTGGTCTTATAAACTACAAGGCCAAACAGATTTTGCCCCTCTTTGTTCATCATGCAGATGAAGTACTCTGTTAATATTGCCTAAGATATTTATGATGATATGTGCAAACTGAATTAACAGTTTTTGCTGTTATACTTAATACTTCAAGGGCAATATCCTTTTGTCTCACTTTAAAACATGCATGATAACATCAAAAGGCTCTTCTGCTCCTTTATTTTGTTCAGAAATCTCAAGAACTAGTGTTTATATTTGGATTACTTGTAGAAAAGACCTTTGATCTTTTATAATTGCCTTATATCAATACCCTTTTATATAAATTCAGTCTTACCCTAGCATTTGCCTCATCATTACTGTATCTGTACCAATACTCAGAGATGATGATCAAATGCCATATCAGAAGGTTTAATAAATTACACAGAGACATAGCAAATCAGGTCTAGATTCTGAGATGTCTATATTCCCCTTGGCAATCCTTACTCGTGTATGTTGCCCCAAGTCCTTCCCAACATATTACCTTAGCAAACCCGCTATTCCTAACAATATCACAATGCAGACATAGTATGCTTATTAGTACTATTAGCTTTTTTTTTTGACCAGTCACCAACGCATTTGTTGTTCTTTTGTGATTGGTATAGTTTCAACCATTTTTTCAGTTTTGTTAGCTTCAACACTCAGTAATTGATGTAATTTGCATCAATATTTCTCAGTATAATTTTTGCAGCATATTCATACACACACACACACACACACACACATATATATATATATATATATATATATATATATATGTATATATATATATATATATATATATGTATATATATATATATATATGGGTCTCAATTCATTCAATGAAATTACCTTTCTATGAACTGTAATTTTGCGACCCCCTTTTCCCAAAGGTGAATCTATTTGAAAATGCACTTTTGTGAAAAAGCAAGTAAGCGAAAAGCAACTGAGGTTGTTGCTTAGATCGCAGCACAGCAGGGATAAGGGAATATTCATTTTTCCCCACTGTAGTGCGATCTTGGAGTGAGAATATATAAGTAGGTGGTTGTGAGGGGTGCAGGGGGGCTTGCCCCCCTTATACGTGTGGTTAGGGTTCTTTTTGTTTGTGTGTTTTTGTGGTTTTCGGGTAGTTGCTTTTTCGCAAAATTGCATTTTCTTATAAATGCACTTTCGGGAAAAATGGGTCGCGAAATTATGGTTCATAGAAATGTAATTTTATTGAATTAAATTAGACCCACATATATATATATATATATATATATATATATATATATATAAATATATATATATATATATATATATATATATATATATATATATATATATATATATATATATATATATATATATGGGTGCATAACATTACAGCTTAGTGGACTAAAAGTCAGCTTATTAAACTCTGCCGGCTTTTCCTGGGCAAGATCATGGTGCAATGTGAAGGTAAGAAATAAGCCCTTCCTCTACTGTCCCATGATGTTGGAGCTGTCATATTGTTTATTTATTTTTTATTATTTATTTATTTACATTTGTTGACCGAGAAAATATGAATGGATGCAGGTCCTTTTCCAGTGGAGACCCGGGGAGAAAAGCTCCACAATAAAGATGAATTTAGGTATATGATTACAAGAAGTAGATGTAGCTGTATGTATAAAAGTAACATTAATACTATCATAGTTCATGGTGAATAACATAGTACATACAGCACTTACATAACATCTGTGCCATCTAAGATGGCATGCATTTAATGAATTAAATAGCAGTTATTCACATTGTTACAGTAAAAAATTACAGCAGTATTATAAATAATAAGCTTCAAACATCAGAGTTGGCTAAATATATATATATATATATATATATATATATATATATATATATATATATTTAGCTGGGGGAGACATGGCCTCCTACACTGGGGGGTTGAAGTGGGATTGCCCCTGCAAAAAAAATATTTTTTGTTTCTTTTTTGTTTTTCCTCTGCTTACTTATTTGGGTTTGTTCCTTGGAGGTTTGACAGTATGACGTTTCATCATATATATATATATATATATATATATATATATATATATATATATATATATATATATATACACACATGTCTGTGTGTGTGTGTGTGTGTGTGTGTGTGTGTGTGTGTGTGTGTGTGTGTGTGTGTGTGTGTGTGTGTGTGTGTGTGTGCGTGTGTGTGTGTGTGTAGAGAATCACAATTCTCGTTGTCTCTATTTTCTTGAAGCAACAGTGATTGTTACACTTGTTTAAATATGTGTGTGTGTATGTGTGTATAGATCTCAACTACAAATTGCCATCAATTTCCAGTCTAGATTGACAAATAAATGAGGTTCTTCATAGAGTAAAAAGGGACATGCCACACATTAGAGAAGAAAATCAAAATGCAATTGCATGATAATATCAAATGTACAATAGTGCCATTAAAAAATACATAGTTTAATTAGTCTGTGAAAATTCCTTAATCAGTTTTCCTGCCTATCCTGTCTATCATGCTTATCAGACAAATATGCACAAATTATGTCTCTGCATGTTCGTGTTGTTATGGTGCTAAATCTTCTGTCCTGCTCACAGCCTATAGCCTATAGCATCTAAAAATCACACATCCAAAAACAAAGTAAACAGCAGGCTTTATTTTATACTATGTTTGCAGTTGTTGAATTTTATTTATTCTTCTTTCGGCTTTTTCCCCGGTTAGGGGTCATCACAGCGGAACACCTCTCTGCTCATGATTGGCAGTGGAGTTTTACATTGTCGAGTTGCCAGCCCGGCACCCAACCTTCCACAGAAGGCACACACACACACGGCCAATTTAGAGTGTCCAATCCATCTACAGCATGTCTTTGGGATGTGGAAGGAAGTTGGAGCACCCGGAGGAAACCCACGCGACCACAGGGTTGACATGCAGACTCCGCACAGGAGGCACCCCAGCCAAGGATTGAACTGGAAAACCTGTTGCTGGGAGGCAACAATGTTAACCGCTGCACCACCGTGGCCGCCCTGAACTTTATTTATTTATTATTTTATTTTATTTCAGTTTGATGACCAGGGAAGTCCACTGGGCCAAGTAGAGTCCATTTTCAGTGGAGGCCTGGGGAGAAAATCTCCAAGAGAAAAAAAATTGGTACAATATTTACATGTTGCAGGATAAACATAATTATCAAGAAATATAAAGTACATTGAATATAAAACAACATGATGCCATCTTAATCTACTTAGTAAATGCACCAATCTCTTGTGATGTTGTTGATGTAACTGGCCCATTCTAACTAATCATCGGTTATGTTTAAGCACCTTCCAACACGTCATTTACATCAAAATAACTCTTTGGAACGCATTCACTGCAGAATAAATAGAAGTCTAAGGAATCTCAGCATTCCTAGTGGCATATTAAATTTACCTAATATGGACCTTTTTTTTTTGCATCATCTGTGAGAACCCCTGCTTCCCTTATTGTTGCCTCTAATTGCTTTTTAATGACACCTAAATTCTCCATTCCTGTGTTACTCTTCTTTCTTAATGTTAATTGCCCTTTACTGGGGCCATGGCTCACTGGCATAATACTGAGTATTATTTTTGTGTAGGTTTCCCTTGGCCAGTTGCCTAAGCCTGTAGATAAATTAGCACCCATGCAATATATCAGTGTTATGGTTTGCACTGTATCTGAAATATGTCTCTGGCTCTGTGATTGTCATTGCTGCATTTGTATTGAGCAGTTTGCTACAGTTTAGATGAAGACCTATTTTTTTAAACTAATACATGAGTGCTGTAGGGCTCTGTGCAGGCAGAGTATAAACTGTAGTAACTGTTTGCTAAACTTTTAGCAAGCAGTTTGCTACAGTTTAAAAGAATAAATATTTTTTTTTAATATGTGGAAGGACAGTTTGGTTAGGGCAAAGAAATGGGACCTGAATGGCTGAGGCAGGAGGGAGAGGAGAGGTAGTGTCATGTAGTATCATGCATCTCCAGTAGGAGGACATTTTTTTTCTCTCTTAAGTGAAGTTCAATCTGACTGTAATAAGCCAGTTGCTGCAATGTAGAGAATGAGTTATTACAGTGCTTTTTATTTGTTCTATTCAGTGGAAGAGTTAGCTGGGGGTGCATTTATCTGACTGGGTTATTACAAGGAAGTGTTTGTTTTTTTTTGTTTTTTTTTTGTAAATTGAGCCAGATATACTTCTGTTTATGATGCACATTCATTTTACCATTCCTAGATTTTCACAAACTATGTACCAGAAAGTATTAGAAACAGCAAAGGTTATGTACTCACCGTAATGATGCATCTGCATTGTCTGTTTTCATTTTCCTCAAACTCTGGTTTCAGATCCGACCTCAGCTCTGACTTCGGCCACTTCTCAGACTTTAGATCAGTACCGCAAGCCCCTCCCCTTGCCCATAAGCCTCTTTCAAGTTCAGATTACCTCAGACTGAGTTTTCCCCCTTGATATCAATATACAGAAAGGATATAACTTTGTAAATGTCTAGAAACATGACAAGAATGTTATCTGGAGCCAAAAGAGGGAAAGACCAACAAGGGAAATACCTCCAGGTTATAACTGGAGATGATATGAAAATCTTCCAGTGAAAGGGGAAAGGTCAGGTCAAAGACAAATACAAAATGCACTGTCTCTCTTTCAGAGACTTCTTAAATTGCTATCTCAAATATTGCTGATGGGATACATGCAGGATGACATTACTTTTGTCATCTGACTATCCCAGGTGAAAACCCCCATTGCTCGAAACTGCCAGCATTTAGCATCTTCCTGTGAAAACACATAAACAATGACTTCTCTTACATCTAAGGCAAATGGTGGAAGTTATTCCTCCACATGTGAAGACAATACAACATGTTGCTCTTGCCAGGAATGGCTGTAGATGACAATATCATCCAGATAAGCAAGGGCAAAATCTCCTGCTCCTGCCAGGATATGATCTACCAGCCTCTGGAAAGTCACTGAAGCATTTTTCATCCCAAAGGGCATCATTGTGAACTTATACAGGCTGAAAGGAGTCACAAAGGCTGACCTCCCTCTAGCGCTGGGAGTCAATAGCACCTGCCAGTAGCCATGATAAGCTCAATAGTGATAAGATACTTAGCCCCACCCAGCTGCTCTAGGGCTTTATCTGTCCTAGGCACAGGGTAAGCATCTGACTCTGTGTGACTATTTAATTTCCTGTAGCCCACACAGAGCCTGGTGCTGCCATCCTGCTTTGGTACCAGCACCACTGGGGTGGCCCAGGGACTGCTGGACTCCTGGATTACCCCTAGTTCCAACATTTCTTGTATGTCCTTTCGCAGAGTCTGTTTGACCTTCTCAGACAACCTATAATGGGCCTGCTTAATATGCCTTTGGGGTCCTGTATCCACATGGTGCTGCACCAGGTGGGTGCACCTTGGATTCCCAATGAACATGTCCCCAAAATCCTGCTCGGATTTCTCGAGCCTGGGTTGGGGGATAGCTACTCAGACATTACTACCCCTTCCACTGAGGTGTTAGTCTGAGTCTCACTGAGCAAATTAGTCACCAGATCCCCCTCAGACTCCTCCTGCCATCCACTGCAAATACTCAGCACAAGGTCCTCCCTATCATGGTAAGTTTTCATCATGTTAACATGGTACAACTTGTGCCCCTGCCTCCTGCATAGCAGTTCTACCATGCAGTTAACCTCACTGACCTTCCTTACCATTTTGAAGGGTCCCTCCCAAGCTGCCTGCAGCTTGCTGTGTCTAACATGTAATGAGAGCCATCACCTGCTGTTCTACAGCATACTGTCTAGCTCGAGCATTCCTGTCATACCAGACCTTTTTCTGCTGTTGGGCTTCTGCCAGGTTCTCCTGGGCCAAACCCATGAATTCCTTGAGCCTTGTCCTGAGATTTAGGACATATGCCACAACAGACTCCTTGTGGGACTCATGGTCACCCTCCCACTCATCTCAAATCAAATCTAGAGGTCCCCTCACACTATGGCCATACAGCAATTTGAAGGGTGAAAAACCTATGGATTCCTGGGGCACCTCTCTATAAGCAAACAACAGATGGGGCAAATATTTATCCCACTCCCTCTTGAAATGATCTCCGAACACCTGTAGCATAGTCTTGAGTGTAGAGTTTAACCTCTCAACAAGACCATTAGTCTGGGGATGTTAGGGGGATGGTCTTTAGGTGCTTCACCCCCCATGAAAGTGGTATCTCTGTCAGTCAGTATTTCTTCTGAGAAACCTATTCTGCTGAAAATCTCTAACAAAGCATTTGCCACCTTTTCTGCCTCAAGAGAGGACAATGCCACTGCCTCAGGGTATCTGGTAGCATAATCTATTACCACTAGGATATACTTCTTCCCTGTGGAGCTTAGGGTACTTGGAGGGCCCACAATATCCATAGCTACCATCTGCAATGGCTCCTCAATCACAGGCAAAGGCATCAAAAGAGCTTTGACCTTGTCTCCTGCCTTGTCAACCTTTTGGCAGTGTTCACAGGCCCTGCAGTACCCTGTTACATCTGTGGAAATCACAAGGCAATAAAAGTTCTGCTTAATATGTCTCTTTGTATGCTTTATGCCCATATTACCTGCAAAGGGAATATCATGGGCCATGGCTAGAAGTGCCAGATGGTAGTGTATGGGCACAACCAACTGCTGTAGTCTTCACTCTCTAGCTCTCCCTAAGGGGTCTACTCTCTACACAGTAACCCATTGTCCTGGTATACAGATTCCCCTTTCCCTTGAGAATCAGGTGCCTCACTCACTACCTCCCTCAGGCCTTGTAATGTAGGGTCTTAGAGCTGAGCCTGTCTCAACTCTGTCTTTGTAACCCTTCCTGGCTCCCCTTTCACAGGAAGTCTGGCACCCACTGACAGCAGTGCCTCACTGTCAGCCTGGGTACTGCTACTCACCTCTGCCTTTGCAGTCAGTCTATCCAAGGGAACATCAGTACCCAGCTGCTTGTTGGTACTGATGTTCCTGCAAGCAGCTGTGGCTCACCTTCAGTCTCACTGCTACAAGGTAGATCCCTACCTGAAGTAACCACCACACCGGTCCTGGCTTCAAGTCTGCAGTCTGTCTGGCTCCCCCCCCCCCAGGCTAGCAGACCCACATGCTTGTCTCCAAGCCTGACTGCATGTCACTGCATGCACACATGGTACTGCATTATCAAAATCATTCCCTATCAGAACATCTGCAGGGATATCCTTAAACTCACCTACTTGTTGCCTTCCTTTTCCTCCCTCCCAGTCAAGGTGAACCTAGCCAAAGGTATTTGGAATACGGTCCATCCTAAAGCTCTGACTGGAGTAGACTTCTCAAGCAAGTAATGCTCCTGTTTAACCACTGCAGGCTTCAGAATGATTAGGTCAGAGGCTGTGTCTCTTAGCAGGGGCCTCTTTCCCATTTACTAAGACAGGATATAACCTCTTGTAGTAGTTTGGTACCCTTGTTGTCTTCAGACAACTCACTGCTGGCATTCTGTCATTTCCACTTACTGGCTCTTCCACCTTTTCTTCCCCACCAGAAACTGTAGTTTATTGGCTGTTTGGGTAGTTTTTTCCATCTCTTTCAACTTTCTAGATTAAAAGACTGCATTTGTACTTGTTTCCCACCTTTCCTGTAACTAGTCTAGTCCAGATACACCTTTGCTGTATCCAGGACTATTGTAAGCTTCTGAGTGGTGCAAAGTCTGCTCTTCAGTTTTTTTCCTTAGATCTGCTAGTTTTCTCCTCTACTGCACTTTAACTAGCTTATTAGTCTAGCACTTTACTTGACTTCTTGTAGGAATTATTGTAGCACACAAAGTGCTACCAGCACTAAAAGTTCTACAAGGAAACAGCTCCAGTACTTATTATTAATGCCCACCCATTCAGACATGTCTAAAGGTCAGTTCCCTGTGTTTTCTCCTATTAACCTACCGAACTTGGGCATCCTAAGGCAATATAGCAACTGCCTCATGCACACTGAAAACCGTCTCCTCTTACCTCCCAACACTCAGACTTGCGAGAGATGCTCTTATGTATCCAAACTGGAAGCCACGCACTCTCCAGCCAAGACCATAATAGCAGGTCAAGAGAAGAAGGTCAGCATTTGCACCAAACCACATGGAATACATAGCCCTCCAAAACACTCACCAACACTGCCTTCACATAAAAACACAAACCACACACCCACCTTCGCGGAGGCTCTCAATAAAAATCTACCCAAATAGCAGAGACCTCCAAGGCAGAAATGCACTTGACCACCACAACACTAATCACAAGACACATAACTCTCCTAAACAGTGTGCCACTCAACCAAAGCCCTAAGGCAAAACAGCATGCCCAACACACTAGACATAGGTGACTCGATAGTGCGATACACTGATGTCCCACTCACTAGACTGAATAAGGAGAAAGTAACAGTCAGCTGTCTGTCAGGTGCCAGGATCTGCCACATATCGCATGTACTCAAGGTCCCGCAATAACAGGTACAAATATGACTCTGTCATTGTACATGTGGGTGTGAATGACCTGAGATGTACCTCCCTGGACTACATGAAAAGAAACATGGAGGAGCTCTTGGATTATGTAGCCCAGGCGGGTATGACCCTAGCCCTGAGCAACAGCCTACCATCACCCAGAATGATACCACAGTACAAGCAGAAAATTATTGATTTTAACAATTGGCTAAGTTTTTGGTGTCATTCTAAGGGGATCCAGAATCTGTCTGCTGGGGAAGGCATGATTGACAGACCTCTATGCTTTGCGAGAGATGGTCTGCATCTGTCACCCCTGGGATTCCAGATACTGGCCAAGGTATTACCACCCTTATAGTGCCTTTTTAGGCAGCGTTCAAAAGACCAAATTACCACCATAACAGCTACAAACAAATGCAATCAGAGGGGCATGCTGCTCAACGCTAGAAGTCTAAATCTCAAAATGTACTCGCTCAAAGCACTCCTCAAAATGGAGAACATTGACATTTGTGCTGTAACAGAGACCTGATTTAAAGCAGGAGAAAGCAACCCTGCACTACCAGGCTATAACTAATTCCACACCTTTTGGTCACAGAACATGGACCAAAGCTCCAAAGGCAGTGGTGTTTCCATATTCATAAAGGATGCGCACACCTCCAGACTGGTAGCCCAACATAACACATCAGAGATACTTCAGGTACAGCTAACATTGGGTAAGACAGCAATTCAAGACTCACTCCACATTCCTAAGCACCCTGGAGAATATTAGGGTCCAACCTAATACTCTCATATTGAGCGACTTCAAATACCCTTCCATTAACTGGGAAAACTACTCATGTACCAATGCACTTGCCCAACGTTTCCTGGAATTCATTAATTCCAATGCTCTGGACCAGCTCATTCTTACCCCCACTAGAGGTAGCAATATCCTTGACCTGGTCATTAGTAACATGGGTGACCAATAGCCAACTCCTCCCTGGTTAGATCCAACCACAAACTAATCATCTCGGAAATACACATGCCTCCCACTCCCGACCCCCAAGGGTAACCACCATGAAAAACTTCTCCAAAGCTAACTTTGGGCTCTTAAAAACAGAGGTGGCTAACTTCACGGCACCCATGCAAATGGAGAATAGATGCATGATCACTGAATCATACACCAATGCACTGTATGAACACGTACACAAGTGCATGGATCTCGCCATACCCAATAGAACCAAGACACTTTCCTCCAAAAAGGAAGCCAATCTGGTGGTCTCCTGCCATAAATATACTCTACAACAGAAGGAGGAAACTGATGTGGAATAAGGTGAAGTCCCAGGACTGAAAAACTCCCTTATCAGTCTCAACAAAAAGTTGAGATCCCTCATTAAATCCTCTAAAGCTGGCTATGAAAATAGGATTGCAGCAGATAGTAAAGACAACCACAAGGCCTTCTATACTTGTAAAGAATCTCCACGTCAATACTCAGATTTGCTCTGAGCTAATGCACAATGGTACCTCCTATACCAAGCCAACAGATATTGCCAATATAATGACCAACAGATTCAGTGTCAACTTTACCCCTTTCCCCCAAAGGACCAATCACAATACAGCTTGTTCATTTTCTATTGTTTTATATATATAACAAAAAAAAATACACTTTATTCATCTGCTTTTACTGTATTTGTGTTTCTTCCTACTTTATTATTAGGGGCATTGACTACAACTCTGATCTGAGACATAACAGTAAGTATCCTTTTCTGTGCATTTAAAGTGTTTTTTGATTGTATCTGCTTTATTTTCTGAAAAAATATATATACTTGTTTCTCGCCCTTCTAAGCTAGTATAGTCCAGTTTTCAGGTTAGTGCTGAATTCAGGGCTGTGTTACAAATCTCTGTGTTTGCCCATACCTTACTTGGATAGAAGGAAGTTTATCTGTTCACCTGTGAGAGAAGGGAGGTTTGAGCAGCTTATCTGTCCCTGGAGGAGTGGTTTCAGCCCAGACCTTAGTAGTTTATTGGCCATTTTAGGCTAATTTCTATCTCTTTCATTTCCCTGCTGTAAAAAAATGCATTTGTCCAGTTTTGCAGACCAGGCAGCACTGGTTAGCTAGGGTATAACTATTCCCAGCTCCACAAAGTCTCCTCTTCAATTTTTCCCTTGGAACTAGACAAAATTTCAACTTAAGCACTCAAGCCATTCATTTATCAGCCCGGCACTTGCTCAAATCTCATAGCAAGCACTTATAAACCCTAGTACTAGACTCCCCTATACTGTACAGAACTACAAGGCTCTCTATTCGACCTTACCAGTCATTCAGTAAATCAGTTCACTGTACCTATCCAGGCATATCCAAAGGGCAGTTTCAGGTGTACTCTCCAGTCCAACTGGTGAATCTGAGCATTTTGAGGCAATGTTACAACTACCTAATGTACACAGACAACCCTCTCCTCCTACCACCAAACACTAATATATGCGAGAGATGCAGTTATACAGCCAAACTGGGAGCTAAGCTCTCTCAACCCAAGACTGGATCAGACAGTCAAGAGGAGAAGAGAAATACTTGCATCACACCACCAGTTTCACACAGACCCATTAAACCAGCACTGACAAAAAACACACATAAATACAAGAAAACATACTCGGATGCTCTAAATAAAAATCTGCAAAAGCAACAGAGACCTCCAAATCAGACATCTAAGCAATCTCCACCCCCCCCAACACAAACCATGAAACACATACTTCACAAAAACCAGTGTGCCACGCGATCACAGCCCTTAAGACAAAATAACATACCCAACATACTAGTAATAGGTGACTCTATAGTCAGGCATACTGACGTCCCACTCAATAGGCTGAATAAGGAGAACTTTACTGTTAACTGCCTGTCAGGTGCCAGGATCTGCCACATAACACAAGCACTCAGGTCACTCCAGAGCAAGTACAAATATGACTCTGTCATTGTCCATGTTGGTGTGAATGGCTTGAGCTGTACCTCCCTGGACTACATGAAAAGCGACATGGAAGAGCTCTCTGATTATGTAGCCCAGGCCGGTATTACCCTGACCCTGAGTAGCATCTTGCCCTCACCAAGAATGATACCACGGTATAAAGAAAAAATGATCAATTTCAACAATTGGCTAAGTTTCTGGTGTCATTCAAAGGGGATCCAGTGTCTGTCCACCTGGGATGACATGCTCGACAAGCCACGCTGCTTCACTAGAGACAACTTGCACCTGTCACCCTTAGGCTTTCGAATACTGGCCAAGGCTCTTGCCACCCCCATAGTGCCTTTCTTAGGCAAGGCTCAAAAGACAAACCCACCACCATAAATAGCAGAAGTAACAAAAAACTGAGGGTAATGCTACTCAATGCCAGAAGTCTAAACCTCAAAATGCATGCGCTCAAGGCACTCCTCAGTACGGAGAAAATCGATATATGTGCAATAACAGAAACCTGGTTTAAGGCTCCAGAAAGCACACCAGCACTACCAGGCTACAACTCATACCATACATTTCAGCCACAGAACCCGGACTGAAATACCAAAGGTGGGGGCGTATCCCTATTCATCAGGGATACCCACACCTCCAGGTTAGTGGCACAGCACAATGCTTCAGAGATCATCCACGTGCAACTAACATTGGGGAAAACTGCAATTCAAATTGTAGTTTGCTACAGATCACCCACCATGTCCAAGGACCCTCATTCCGTGTTTCTGGAAACACTGTGAAACATAAAGGTCCTACCAAATACCCTAATATTAGGCAATTTCAGTTACCCAAACGTTAACTGGGAGAACTACTCAAGTACTAACTCCTTTGCCCAACATTTCCTATAATTTGTAAACTCAATTGTATTGGATCAACTGGTCAACACTCCCACCAGAAGTGATAACATATTGGACCTGGTCATCACCAACATGGGCAACCGGTGTTCCACACCGGAGGTCAACCCCTCAATGGTTAGATCTGACCATAAACAAATCACTTTGGATATCCACATTTCCCCCACCCCATCCCCGGACAATGAAACCACCGTGAAATACTTTTCAAAAGCAAACTTTACATTACTTAAGACCAAGGTGGAAAGTTTCAAAGCCCCCATGCTAAAGAATAACACTTTCCAAGCTGCAAAATCCTTTACTAATGCATTCTACAGGCACCTACAAGAATGCATGGATTGTACTATCCTAAGCAAAAACCAGTCTGATGGACCCTGCCATAAACAAGCTATACAATAGAAGGAGAAAACTAGTACAGAAAAGAGTAAAATCCCAAGAAGGGAAGACATCCCTGATTAGTATCAGTAAGAAACTACGATCCCTCATAAAATCACCCAAGGTGAGCTTTGAAAGGAAAATTGCCAAGGACTCCAAAGATAACCACAAGACATTCTTTAGCTTTGTCAAGAATCTAAGTGACAATGCTCAGATCTTCTTGGAGTTAGTGCAGAATGGCACAAAATACACTGAACTGAACAATTTTGCCAACATCCTGGCAGACAGGTTCAGTGCAAACTTCACCCCCATCTCACCCCCAAAAGGGCCCATAACCATACCAGAAGAATGTAGAGCCCCTGAAATCACAGACACAAAGGTCGAAACAGCCCTCTCCAAAGCCAAAAACATAGCATCAATGGGACTGGACAGTGTCCCAGGCTGCATCCTACATGAGCTCAAAGACGAACTAACCCCTCACCTAAACACCCTGTTCAAACTCAGCCTCTCCACAGGCTACATACCCATAGAGTGGTGCACAGCAACGGTTATTCTGCTCCACAAAGGTGGAGCCACAACAGACCCCAGGAACTCTCGCCCTATAAGCCTGACTAGCATGGTCTGCAAGGCTATGGAGCACATCATCATGGAACTCATTAAGAGAGACATTGGGAACCTCCAAACACTGAGCCCTATCCAGTCCAGCTTTATAAAGGGAAGGTCATGCCTCCTGAACCTGGTGGACTTCTTTGTGACAGTTACCAAGGCTATAGACAAGGGAAAGGTGGTACACACAGCCTACCTAGACCTCACAAAGGCCTTTGACACCATTCCCCATTCTTGTATTATAGACAAGCTCACCAGCCTGAACATAAACCTCTATGTCACAAGATGGGTTGCCAACTGGCTCACGGGCAGAATCCACATGGTGAGAGTTGCGGGAGCTAGGTCCAGCTCTAAACTGGTTGCAAGTGGCACTCCCCAGGGCTCAGTCCTAGGACCCCCTCCTGTTCGGCATATATTCTCAGAGGTACAGGCAAGCACATGAGGTCTATGGCTGACCATGTTTGCAGATGACTGCAAACTAGGGGCTATAATTGACTCTCCAGCTGACACAGACATCCTCCAAAAGGGTCTCACTGAGATGGATACCTGGTGTCAAAATCATGGCTTCAAGCTAAATGCCAAAAAGTGCATGGCCATCTCCTTTGGAAAAAACAAAGTACCCACAAACTACCACAAAGGTGGTAGTCCCCTAAATACAGAAGATGTAATAAGGGATCTAGGGACCCAAGTAGATAGTAATCTCTCCTTTGATAATCACATTGCCAAAATGGTTAGAAAATCCTTCTGTGTGGCCCACCTAATCACAAAAGAGTTTGCATCCAGATCAAAAGAGGTCATTGTGCCCCTCTACTCATCACTCATCAGACCCATCATAGAGTACAATGCCCCATTTGGGATGTACCTTACAAGACAACTGCAACAGCTGGAAAGGCCACAGAAGTACCTTACCAAGAGGAATACTGGCCTCAAACAGATGCCCTATGCAGCTCAACTGAAGAAACTCCAGCTGTACTCCTTTGCATACTGCCTACTCAGAGGTGATCTCTGCCTGACATACAAGGCCATGTCCAGCTCAGAATTGATGGGCATGCTCTACCTAAAAAAAACCATATCCCCTCGAGCCACATGTTCTAGGGATCTAAACCTCACCACAACAATAAATAGGACGTGCTGGAGGGATAGATTCCTGTCCCAGAGACTTCCCATGCTTTGGAACAAGATTGCAATCTACATTAGGCAGAGCTCCTTGCTAACACTCTTCAAGAGAAACCTTGACGAGTAGATGGAAAACAGAAAGTTTACCCCAGGGATCACTTTAGTGGCTCTGCTGGACAGACACACAGGGAACTAATCTAAGGGTGCAGCGAAAGCCAACACATTCTGGCTAGGCTTATAAATGCCTTTGGGCAGATAGCCTAGTACCTACTTATGAACCTATGAATACCAGTAGATTGTCTGGCATCCAGTATTACTGCTGTACAGGTTAAAACAGCACTGTTCAAGGCCAAGAATACAGCTTCTGTGGGATCTGACAATATCCCTGGCTGTGTTCTACATGAACTACAGAGTGAACTGGTACCTCACCTATGTGCCTTGTTCAACCACAGCCTCACTTCAGGCTTTGTCCCTACTGAATGGTGCACCACTACAGTCATACTTCTCCACAAAGGAGGAGTGATTACAGACCCTGGGAATTATCGCCCTATTAGCCTGACAAGTCTGATTTGCAAAGCTATGGAATGCATCATCATGGACCTAATAAACAAGGATATAGGGAATCTCCAAACTCTGGATCCCACACATTTTGGTTTTGTGAAGAGTAGATCATGCCTGCTCAACCTGGTCAACTTCTTTGAGTCAGTCACCAGAGCTGTGGATGAAGACAAGGTGATTCGTACAGCCTGTCCAAACCAAATACTATGCACGTGGGGGATGCAGGGCCTAACCAAACCATGAAAAAACAAAAATGGCCAGCAAAGTTTAGCAGTCGAATATGCAACCCAAAACAAGATAGTGAATGATCAGACTTTTATTATTTAAAATAAAAAACAGACCGGTTTCGGCAAAATGATGCCTTCTTCAGTGTTGAGCAAACAATCAAAATAATCACAATAAAATATGCAAATTTATACAGAGTGCTAACCAATAAGCACATGAATGTGCTGTTGAAACTCATGAATAATACATGATGTATTATGAACTGGCTAACACTATACCAGAGACCATGGCTAATATTTGTGTTACACCTGAAACAGATAGTTCCAAAGACATCACAAAAACAAAATCATAATAGACTATGGAACCATAAAGGCTATAATTATACATAATAAAATATGTACATCCATAGTCATGATTATATTAAATATAAAAATATATGTAAATGAAAGAAAAGAAACTGTAAGGGGCCCATTTCAAAAACAGACGTAGTGAATAGCTCTAGCTAATCCATGAAATATATATATATTATTTTATATATACAAGAATTGATGTATATATATATATAAAAGATGTGCATTAAATGATTCAGAAAATATTATACCTGATATAGTTGATGAATAAAGTGGGAGTCTATGCACCCTTCTCCATTGACTGAGTGTTAAAGATGATCATTGAGACCAGGTGGAAAAAGTGCGCCCAAAGTGATTATCCAGTACTTTTCTTTGTGGTTGAGGATACCATGCCACCCTTGTGGGTTGCTGCGATCACCCACTATTCGGTCAATAATCATAAGCATGAACTGTGCTTGTTGATGTTTTAAAACATGTTGATATAAGGCATTAGTCTCCCTTTTGTTTTTAATGTCACTTTGATGTTCATTTATTCGTGACCTGAGTGGCCTAGAAGTCTGACCAACATAGAATGCCCCACAATGACATGATGCCAGGTAAACAACCCAATCACTGCTACAGTTCCCAAAGATTTTGCAGTCGAAGACCTTACTAGTGTTGCGACTCGAAAAGTTCTGAGACTTGGTAATATGTTTACAAGACCCACAGTGGCCACATGGATGTGTACCCAATGGTTCATGTCCCATTATTGTGAGCTGTTTATGAATTGCTCCACCACTACCAATATGTTTGTAATGAGATAGATGGGACCCCAATGTTTTGCCTTTTCTATATGAAAATTGACATTCCTCTCCCAGAAAAGTTCTGAGTTGTTCATTGGCTAATAGGATATTCCAATGTCTGTTTATGATATCCCTAATCACGTAATAGTTCCTACCATATGTTGTGATAAATCTGATAGTGGGTGATCTGGAATCACCAGAAGAAGTCTTATAGTCTAGCAGTCTGTTCCTATTCATCTGACAGGATCATGTCCATGCTGTGTTGATATCTGCAAAGTTATACCCCCTAATGGCAAATCTGCGACATAAGTCAAGACTAGCAATGTCATAATCTGATTTGGTAAAGCTAAGGCGTTTCATGCACATAAATTGTGAAACCAGGATGTTTCTGATGGTATGACGTGGGTGCATGCTTGATGCATGTAATAGAGTATTATATTGGGGGTATTTGCGAAACACTCTGGTAGCCATGGTATGGTCATGATTTCTTGAAATAGTTACATCCAAAAAATTGATAGTCTGCATATCAAAGGTAATAGAAAATTCAATTCCCCAGATGTTGCCATTGAGATATTCTACAAATTCATGCAAATATCCCACATCCGCACACCATACTATCCAACAGTCATCCAGGTACCTACGCCAGATGTCCATTTCTATCAGGTATATATTATCAGATGCATCATAAATCATGCACTCTTCAAAAAATGCCATAAACAGGTCAGCATAAATGGGAGCAAAAGATGCTCCCATAGCTGTACCCTGTAGTTGCCAATAGCATTGTCCTTGAAAATAAAAAACATTTTTGTTGAGTACATGTTCCGACATGTAGATCAATAGTGTATTGAACCCTGGTGAGTATAAACCAGCCCTATCCAACCAATATTTAAGGGCTTGCAAGCCAGCCCAATGTGGTATACTGGTATACAAGGCCTTGACATCCAGTGAGCACATTAGCAACCCAGGCTCTAATTGTGTGTCCTCAATGATTTTCAGGAACTGTGTAGTGTCCTGTAGCCTTGCCCTGACCAAACCCAAAAGAGGTTTGAGATATTGTGTCAGGAAGGCTGACAAGGGTTCAGTCAAAGAACCAATGCCTGAAACAATTAGTCTTCCTGGAGGTTTGGTTAGTGATTTATGAATCTTAGGTAGTAGGTACATAATCTGCTTACGGGGGTCCTTAACCGTAAGTTGTATAACACATTTTTTGCTGATGATGCCCTCCTCACATGCTAGATTCAGAAAAGAGTCAATGTCGTACTTAAAATTCAGGGTTGGGTCTATGGCCATGTTCATGTAACATGCTGTATCTGATAGCTGGGATAAACCCTCTTGAAGGTAATCACTCATGTTTTGTACAACCACGGCCCCACCCTTATCTGCTGGTAATACAACTATGTCTTTGTTGTTACGTAGCTGTTGGAGGGCAATGCTCTCCTGCTGTGAAAGATTATGTCTCAACATAGTATATCCATAATTTTGAAAATGTAGGTCCCTGAAAACTGACTGCATAAAAATCGGCACATGCTTGTTCATAGGAGGCTGGAATTCAGATTTACCAAATCTAAATTCATTAGATCTTTGAGATGTGTCATCTGCAAAAAACAACTTAAGGTTAAGACTACGACAAAAATCAATGACATCTCTAACTACGTGGTATTCATTAGAAAAAAAGCCAGGTATAAAACTAAGCTCTTTATTCAAAAGAATTTGTTGATCACCAGACAAATTTACATTAGATAAATTTAAAACATTTTGGTTGAGTTGTTCATCTTGACTTATGTTAGAAAGTTCTGGATCAAGCCCTCCAGGGAATGCTCTAATGGGTCTTTTCTTATGTTTCCTTCCTCCTCTGTGTTTGGAACCATTTCTAAAGGGATATTTTTATTTGTTTTCTTTTTGTATGGTGATCCCCTATCCCCTGAGCTGTCATAATCTGTAAGAGAGGAATCCTCTCCTGAAGTGCTGTTGTTGAACCCATCCCTATTTTTCAGAATAGATCTTGGTCTTTTCTTGGGGCAACCAGAGGCAAGCCCCTGACCAACCTCTGCAAATCTGACAGAATGATTAAGCTCAAAGGGACGTCCCTTTGATAGTCAGAATAATCTCTGTGAAATTTTTAAATCTTTCTTTCTTTGATAATTTTTTCATGGTTTGCCAGTTCTTTGGATAACTTCTTGATGTTATCCTGAAATTTTGGTAGGGACTCAAATTTTTTACAATCACAACACAATGTTTTAACCTCCTGAATGTTCACATCTACCATTCTCTCATAATATTGTAAGAGAACATTCACAAATAACATAGACCCAATTTGTAAAGCCTCCTTCCAATCACAATTCAACTTGTCATCCGGTCTACCTACCAGTGGTTGGAGCCATATTCTCAAGCCCCTTGGAGCAATATTCTTGTTAGAATATGCTCTGAATAATTTCAGATGCCATATGTTGGATCTCAAAGTTTTGAGTCCTTTGGTAAGAGAATGGAAGGACATATCACAGTCAGATGAAATATGTTGATCCCTGTTACTTGAATTACTGCCTGGTGAGGTATTGATCCCAAACACTCCAATATCCTCCCGATCGGCACATAATCCAGATAATATACTCTCAAGGTCCATGCTGTGAGTGTCCAATGAAAACTATAAAATGAATAATAACAAGAGAGAATGGCAGTTGTTGGCAAACCCAGAAAAAACTTCAATGATTGCTCCAATTTAAGTAGAGGTTGGTAAGAGGCTCCCCAGTCGCCACAACAAAGTACCGAAACTAATTCACCGTCCTGAAAAATCAGGAAGGTTAATGTGGGAAGAAGGTTCAACAACGTAATAATATTCCTAAAATGATAGGTTGTAATAACCTGACTAGAGGAATACTACCAGATGGATATCCAACACATATATATAACTGGATGAGAGGAATGCAAGTAGATATAACCAATAAATCACAAGGCCAAAGGTCAATAATATAAAGACCAAAAAAGACCTTGGTGGTAGTAGCCTAAATTATTCTAGGTGATTGACCTGATTTTCTTAGTTAGTATGATCTAAATATAGTCTTACTAATACCTTAGGATACAGTGAAATCAGATGCGCCTGGAAAAAAGGTGGTCCAACAACCAATTAAGTTTGATATATTGTGTTTGATAAGATCCACATACACAACCAAGATGTAATCACTCTTGCAAGTGGCCGTCCAGCATTGGTAAATGTATCATAAAGGCCATGCAATTAAACAAAAGTACCAATAGGTGAATCATTAAGTAGGGAAGAGCTAATATCCCAACAGCTTAGCAATATTGCAATGTAGAATTTGCAATATAAAAAGTACCCCTGCATGCATGAATACCTATGGGGCCAAAACAATTCACTATGTGTATTTGCCTGAATCCAAGGCCAGGTCATATGGTTCCCCTCTATACACAATGCATCCAATAGTTCTATCACCTTCTGTTCCACAAAATACAGAGCCAAGCAGGCGTTTACTACATGCGTTGGTTGCGACATCTTCCTGTTGGTACTGTTGGTTTGGATTATATGTCAGTCTATACGGATTCAACCTGATGGATTGAGTGACTTTACAGCATGGAACAGTATTTTTCTTTTTGGGACTAAGTTTTACAGTAATATATTCAGTATTTTGTATATACACCTTGTGTTAAACATATATGGTTTTCCTATACAGTGTATGACAGTTGGGCATTACTTTGCTTACTGGGTATGTTGTCAAGGGGATAAGTGTATGTTTTTACGTAGGAGCCTTATTTTTTGCTATTTGGCTCAACAAGTTCACGACATCAACTTGTACTTAAACATTATTTACATATTTGGCATATGTTGTTTATTATGACAGTGTGTTAGGGGGACATTTGTAGGTTTATACATAGGTATGTTCATTTTTTTTGGACTTTGTTTGAATTGCCCAGTACCATCAATGGATTCTCACTCCAAACTTCATTTCGACTAGCGTGACTTTATTCTGAAGGCAGACACAATTCAAATGTTCAAGAATTTGGGACATTATCAATGAATATATGATATTTCAGCACTCTTGTTTTATATTTACAATTTATTCTTGTAGATACAGTTTGATCGAGATTATTAACAAATTCTTCAGTTGATATTATATATGAGCCTATTTTAGGAATATTCGGGACCGGATGTTTTACAAGTGATTTGTTTTGTCATTACATTGTATTAGAGGGCAAGTTTGATAGGTCCGTATTTGGATTTCAAGATTTACTATTCAGGCAAGTGTTATATCTAGATAATATTGTTTTTGGAAAATATTGTTTTTGCAAAATCTGTATTTTGTGGACTCCCACTTTATTCATCAACTATATCAGGTATAATATTTTCTGAATCATTTAATGCACATCTTTTATATATATACATCAATTCTTGTATATATAAAATAATATATATATATGTCATGGATTAGCTAGAGCTATTCACTATGTATGTTTTTGAAATGGGGCCCCTTACAGTTTCTTTTCTTTCATTTACATATATTTTTATATTTAATATAATCATGACTATGGATGTACATATTTTATTATGTATACTTATAGCCTTTATGGTTCCATAGTCTATTATGATTTTGTTTTTGTGATGTCTTTGGAACTATCTGTTTCAGGTGTAACACCAATATTAGCCATGGTCACTGGTATAGTGTTAGCCAGTTCATAATACATAATGTATTATTCATGAGTTTCAACAGCACATTCATGTGCTTATTGGTTAGCACTCTGTATAAATTTGCATATTTTATTGTGATTATTTTGATTGTTTGCTCAACACTGAAGAAGGCATCATTTTGCCGAAACCGGTCTGTTTTTTATTTTAAATAATAAAAGTCTGATCATTCACTATCTTATTTTGGGTTGCATATTCGACTGCTAAACATTGCTGGCCATTTTTGTTTCTTCATGATTCGTACAGCCTATCATGATCTGGCCAAGACCTTTAATACCAATCCCCACTCAGGAATCATAGAAAAACTCATTAAGCTAGGCATGAACCTGTGTATCACTATATGGGTTTCAAATTGGCTCACAGATAGAACCCACAGTGTGAAAGTAGCTGATTCAAGTCAGGCTGCCTACCAGTCACGAGCAGAATACCCACAGGGTTCAGTCCTGGGTCCTCTCCTGTTTGATATCTACTTCTCTGAAGTCCAGGCCAACATGAAGGGGTGCTGGCTAACAAAGTTCGCAGACAATTGCAAGATGAGAGCTATTATTAACTCCCCAAGTGATGTTGACATCCTACAGAAAGATCTCACTGAGACCAACGACTGGTGTCAGAACCATAGCCTTAAGCTCAGTGCCAAAAAATGTGTCATCATTCCCTTTGGGAAAAACGCATTTCCCATGAATTACCACATCAATGGTAGTCCACTGAACACAGAAGGCATTATAAGAGATCTGGGAACACAGGTTGACAGCAACCTCTCTTTTGGCCACCACATTGCCACTGTGGTGAGAAACCCTTCTATGTGGCACATCTCATTACTAAGGGTTTTTCATCCAGGAAGAAAGAGGTTATTGTCTCCCTCTACTCTTCCCTCATTAGGCCAGTCATTGAGTACGATGCCTAATTTGGCATGTACCTCACTAAACACCTGCAACAACTGGAGATGCTGCAAAAGTACCTCATAAAAGGATCCTAGGCCTTAAACATTTGTCCTATATGGACAGACTCAAAAAACTCCAACTATTCTCTGCCTCATATCACCTACTTAGAGGCGATCTCTGCTTGACTTACAAAGCCATGTCTGACCCAGCTCTGTTAGAAATGCTACTTCTAAAGAAATCCCAATCCCTCCACACCACATGGTCCAGAGACCGCTACCTCATTACCACAATCAACAGAACATGCTGGAGGGACAGGTTCATAACCCAGAGACTGCCCATACTATGGAATAGACTTCCCATACATGTCAAACAGAGCACCTCAATGTCCCTCTTCAAGACAAATCTAGATGAGTGGATGTGAAATAGAAAATTCACCCTGGGGATCACTCCAGTGGCTCTACTCGACAGAGGCACTGGGAACTAAGTTCGAGTGGCACAATGCCAGGATAATCTTATGGGCTAGACTTGTAAAGGCTTTAGGGCCATTAGCCTAGTACACATCTATGAACCTATGAACCTTGCCTCTGTGGACATCTATTTGCTACATGGCCTCACTGGTTGCATTTAAAACATTTAACCCTTGGTCCTGGACATGTACCTGGATTAGTGGCTTCCCCTGCTACTGGTGTACTCTGTTGGGGCGGTTTAGGCTGCCCACCATGGGTTCCATTAGTCCCATGAGCAGCACTGTGTATCCCTTTTCTGTGCAGTGATGCCCTGCTTGCTAGGTATAGGTCTCCCTTTATCCCCAACTCATCTGCTGTGTTACATCCCCTATCTGCTAAACAGATTCTCATATCCTCAGGCAAAGTGCTATGGGCTCGTTCCCTCACCAAAAGGTCTGCCATCCCTTCAGAAGTGGTGACCTGACATCCACTCACCAACCTATGAAAATAAGTGCTTAGTTCAGCAATATATTCACACACACTTTCATCTGCCTTGCTTCTATGCTCACAGAACTATTTCCTATAAGCTTCAGGTGTTAACTTAAAACATTCTAACAAACAATTTTTAACAGTATTATAATTTAAACAATCAGTATCTGACAATTTAGAAATAGCAGTTACAGATTTACCATGGAGTAAGGGAGTCAGGAACTGTACCTAGAGCCCTTGGTTAACATAATACTGTTTACATACCCTTTCAAACATATGAATGAAACTATCAAAATTATTCCCCTCTGTGAATTGTGGAAGACATTTACTGACCTTGGTTGCTTCTGGGGTTTGGTTACTCCCTTCCCCATTACCTCCATGACTCTGGCAAAGAGTCAGCATCTCCTTCTCATGTTGCCTCTGCCTCTCATTCTCTTCAGCTTCCAGACATTTCAGTCTCTCTGCTGATTCTAGTGCCATCTGTTTCTCCTTTTCTTCACCCTTCAAACTCCACAGTCTGTCTCTGCTGATTCCAGTTCTAATCATTTGGCCTCCATTCTAGTTCTAATCATTTGGCCTCCATTTCAAGTCTCCTAACCCCAGTTAGATTTTAATGTCCTCTGCGGAAAGGTTGAACTGTCCATTTTCTGAAAGTTGTATATCTCCAAGGCCAGCTTGATTGTCCTTGTGGTTGCTGGTCTGTGATGCAGCTGTGAGTAGGGCTACAGTCATCTTTGCTTTATTCAGGTTGGCATGCACCAGTCCTTTGTCTTGGCACATCTTGGCCAACTGGCTCCTTGTCAGCTTGCCATACCCCACTGCTAACATCCTTGCCTGCTCTCCCACACTAAGTAAGCTAACAAAAAAAATAAAACTATTGTGATGTGAAACTCTGAATGTTCACTGTGTGGCTGATTGAGAGTACAAACACCTTCCTTAGTGACCACTGTTTACAGGCTACAGGAATTCAGTATCCACACCATAATATGTGGATATTCCATCACTATAGCATGGCTGCTCTGCCACTGAAGGATGGAAAGACCACTGATGAGGAATAAGAATAGATCTGATTAGATACATAGATACATATATGATACATATACATATATGATACATATCTCTCTCTCTCTCTCTATATATATATATATATATATATATATATATATATATATATATATATAGCATATGTATCATATGTACATATATGATACATAGAATAGACAGATTACAAATACATGCATCTGGAGTGTTTCTCCCCGGGCTTCCACTGAGAATTGGCTCATTCCAAGTTGGACTTTCCTGGTTAACAAATGTTAAATAAATAAAAAAATAAATAAATCTGCTCAGTTAAAATACTGGATTTCCCTGGAATGTGCACTATTAAAAGAAAGCCGTTGGAAGAGATCACCCATTACAAAACTCTCATTGCCTCCAGGCATAAGAGGCAAGCATTGGTTCCCCTGTTTGTTGATGTATCAGACCACATACATGTTGTCCATCTGTATAACAATCATCCTTTATGGTAGGATGTCTTGAAATGCCAGAAATGCTAGAAAGACTACCTTCATCTTTAGGATATTGATATGAAGGCTGGCCTCCAAGGGGGACTATGTGCCTTGAACTGTCTGTCTGTCCATACCAGGTAATGCCCCCCCCAAAAGCCCAACAGGGAAGCTTTCATGGTAACTGTGACCTTGGGCAATGGTTGAACAAAACAGATGCTCTTTGAACCATCTGGTGTGTGGATTCACCAGGATATATTCTGACACCAGAACTTTCTGATTCAATGGGAGATGTGATGGGATGTTGATTCATAGACCATTGGACTGCTAAAGTACACTGTAGTACTCTCATGTAGTATTTTTCTAAAGGAAGAGGAGCTATGGCTGTGATGGTCCCTGCTCTGGACCAGTAATCAAGAAGCCTCAATCCTCACCACTGTCACTGGTGAGGGACAGCCACTAGGAGCAAAAATGGATTCACACAGTATTTTCAGGTGTAGCTTTCTGCACCAAGCGCAATTTCCTTAGGAGCACATAGGTGACACACTCCAGTCCAGACCTGTGGCTGGACCCTCTGTCTCTCTCTAGGCCCCAAACAAGACTCCACACTGACTACTTTGTAACTCTGTGTCCCTGTTTCAAGTAACTGACACACACACTTGGATATTTGATTTTCACACACACACACACACACACACACACACACACACACACACACACACACACACAAACCTGGGAAAGGCTGGCCCAGATTTAACAACTGTGCCTCCTCTGCCCAGACTATAAGGTAATTACACTGCCATGAGTCAGTTACTCTAAGGCTCTTACAAGGGTACACAATTATACTGAGTAAAATGAATACTAACACAAGTGGTAGAGTATGACCATTGCAGCAAGGATTTCACAAGTGGCGGCAGTATTACTAAAATAAGTATAAGTACTCTTAAGATGTTAAAAGTGTTCTCTGAAAGACCAGCCACAATGAAAGGTATAGAAATATTTAATAATAAATAATAAAATAGAGTACATGAGAATACTGACTATCTAGTTAACAATAAACACCAGAGTTTCAATCACAGGAAATATTAAAAATAACAGATTGATAGATTCACACAGATAGAAAAAAGCAGTACTTAACCAATCTTACTATGTTTTCATAAGGGATCTAAAAATTACTATTCCCTGATAACTTACTAAAGCAAGGAAATATGATGAATGTTGAGTTGCTTACTCAAGCAAGGCAAGCAAGGCAAGATGAGGTGTGTGGTTGCATGAGATATCTGTGAGATATCTGACAGGTTCTGAAAACAATGAAACGCTGCTGTGAGAGTTCTGGAATATCTCTCACTAATATCTAAAAAAAAATATTTCAGTGCTGGTTATAGAATGACATCACATCTGGTCACCTGATTCTTGTACAATACACACCCAGAGCTTTGCTATGATCTGTTGCAGCATCTGAAAGGTATAAAACAATTTAAAAAATGTTCACCCTTTCAGACTAGCAATTAGTTCACCCCTAAGGACAATACAGTAAGATTCTTAGTCCTGGTTTTCCCAGACATTTTTGTCTCTGGCTGCAGTCAGATCTGTAAAATGAAATATTTATGGCCTAAACAACCCTTTTAATTTACAATCTATTTTTCAAAATTAGATTAACTTATTCCTTTCCAGAACTCTCTGTTAAAACATATACATTTCATCAGTTATAACACATTTCATCAGTTATAATAATACTGTCTGACATACATGTGTATCTCTTTTCAGTCCAGCAGGACCCACTGTTGATGCATTTTTAACACAAGCAACTTTACAAATACATTTTAACATAAGCATCTGTACAAATTAGTGTGACAGTCAAATGACAAAATTCTTTACAAAACTCCAGGCAGCTTTGTTGGCATATGTTACACATGCACTGCCCTAGTATCCGTGGAACAGATGGCATTACCTCATATTATCAAAGAGGCCATCATTAACCCCAGAAGCTGAAAGACCAGCCTGGCTGGTGGTACCTGAAGAGAATGTAGACCTCTTGCTTGAAGCTGTAATTTGGATAATCTGGATTGAGGAAACTGAGCTGCTTGAGAAACTGTATTGAGATGAGTCACTATGAACTTTAGTATTTGGGTGGGAAGCAGGTGAGACTAGTTGTAGTTGTCTTTGATACCCAGATGACGATATAAATGGAGCAGGTAGTCCCTGGCATGTGTCAGTAGATGCCTGGTGGGAACCAAGAGAAGCCAGTCATCCAGATATAGAAACACTCGGAATTCAAGAAATCTCAGGTGAGCTGCAACTACTGCCATTCATTTAGTGAACACCCAGGGGCTGTACTGAGACCATAGGGCAGGGCTCTGAATTGAAAGTGGCTGGCTCCCACCCAGAAGCAAAGGTATCTCTTGGCTTATCTGTCTATTATCATGTGATAGTATGCATCGTGGAGATCTGTCAAGCACATCCAATCATTCTTCCTCAAAAAAGGGAGAATGGACTGAGTCCTGACTACTCAGAACTTGGTCTGCTTGATAAATTGGTTTAAGTAGTTTAGGTCAAGTATTGGCTTGGGATACCCTGCATTCTTTGTCATCAAAAAGAATTTTAAATGAGTTCCAAATCTTGTTGGTCTGGTGGGACCTCTTGGATGACTGCTTTTCTTAGCTTTTCTATTTCTATGGCTGCTTCTTTCCTCTGATGTAGTGATGCAAAGGGACTTTTTTGTGGGTAAAAGGGTGGAGAATGGAAAAGGGAATGTAATAACCTCGGGTAATGATCCTCTGCACCCAGACATCTTTAGTAATGGACATCAAGGCTTCATGGTTCAGAGAAAAGCACCTTTGACTGCTTCCAGAGTGTGGCAATCAGGAAACTGTTTAGGAGAGCTGAAAAGGTTTCTCAGAAAAAGAGCCTCTGATGCCTTAGTTTTGTGTGCCTCCCCCACAGCGTGGATGACATCTACCATGGGATTTTCTTCCTCTCCAGCAGGAGGATCTATTTCCATAAGAGTCCTGAGAGAACCCTTGACATTTCTGGAACCACATCTTTCTACCCCCTTTCTGGTTTCTTGAGAAGGTCTTCTGAGGGCTAGAAAAATGTATCCTTATGGCAGAGTTTTCCCATCCTATTCACTCCTGGAGAGTGTCTGTCTAACTTTGGGTCCAAATAAGGTAGATCCATCAAAGGGTGCATTGAGGAAAGATGTCTTGTAAAGCTCTGCAAAGCCACAAAGACACAAACAGGCATGCCTTCTAATGTTAATGCTTGAACCCACTGCTCTCAAAACAACTTCTGTAGTGTGTGAAATCAGATGCATAGATGCATTGATAGGGACTGAATGCTAGCAAGTTGCAAAGACACAGAGATTTTATCCTCTGCCAAAATGGACCCTGAAAGTAATTTGATAAACTCAGCTCCATCTGAAACTTTGTGAAATGTGCCAGGTAATTCAGTGACCTCAGAGCAAAGGTCACTGACGCAAAAGTTTGCTTCCTGAATCTGTTCAGTTCCATAGAATTTCTGTTAGGGGGTTGGATGGAGAGACTTTACTCAGCAAATTACTTTTTGGTGGCTGCAGAAAACACTATGGCATCAACTTGTGGGGACATGGTCCTTAAGTTCAACTAAGTACTTGTCTGGTTTCTTAGGAAGGGGCTCTGTTATATCCAGATCCTTCCAAGCCTGATGGGAAATGAGATCCACCAGTCCATATGTCAGCAGTACTACACAGGACATAGCTGAGCCAGTTCAAGAAACACTAACTCCATCTGGGAAGGGGCTTCAGAAGAACAACCACCTTTTTATCTCAGCAGTTTGAGAATCTCTTGGAATCAGACAGCCTCAAGGAGTTACCTAGGGACCCCCTCCCCTTCATCAAAGGCAATGTCTTCCATCAAAGACTTCTGTGACTCCTTTTGCACTTATTTTTTCTGAGAACTTAATTCTGGGGGAGAGCCAGGGAGGACCCAAAATCATGTGGGGAGTCTGAAAATGGACTGTCTCAGGGCTAGAATGGACTGGTTGCCCCATGGGACAAAATGAGCAGACTCAGGATCCATGGCAGACAGTTGTAAAGAGGGGACCCGATATGGGTAAGGATGTGCTATCTCCAGTCATATGGAGAGCTTTCTCCACTGCCTCAAAGGCAGAAGCCAATGGTGAGCCCAGAACTACTCCAATAGGAGCCAAAGCCATCTGCCTGGAGAAGTCCAAGACCTCATTATAACCCTGACTCAATGCACAAATCAGAGTTGAACTACCTAACGCCGAGACCACAAGGGGAAGAGATGAAAACCTTAGAGTTGAACCCTTACCCATGGATCCAGTGCTGAATCTGCAGCACTGAGACCCCTCCAACTCCAATAAAGTTGGTGCTAAATGGGTCAGTGAAGATGTTGGAGTTGAGGGACAGATCAGAGTAGGAGTAAGTAAAGGTGTTTGAGCTAGTCCGAAGCTCAAAGTTCCAATGGTAGATAGAGACAGGAGTACTCCCAACTGAATTTGGATCCTGAGAAATTTTATCATCATTCTGTCTACATCTGCTTCATATAGGCTCCTGGTAGACCCAAAGATGAGGAGGTAGATGGAGGTCTTGACACTCTGCATGGAGTCTCTTGCAGAAAGGGACGTGTAGCCTGGATGAGATTGGCTCCACAAATAGAATCTAGGGTGTTGAAGTGATGGAGACTTAGGAGCTGAAGTCTTCATTTCTAAAGAAGTGGCCAGATCCAATATCCTACAAATTTTAGCTGGAGGAGCTGAAGCTGGAACCAAGTGAGGAAAATGGTTAGGGGAACATTTTCTCGACTCATTCAGATTATCTTTGGCTTTCTCACTCTTTTCACTCTGACGTTTATTTGCTGGTATCTAGGCAGAGGGGGAAGCTCCAACTACAGAAAAAAGAGGAAAACAACAGACTTTTAAGCACTAATTTGTTCCTGTGCTCAACCAAGGATCTGTGGGTGAAGTTGGAACAAATGTCACACTCTACTTCCAAATATATGGCCCCAAGACAGTACACACACTCAGAGTAGGCATGCGAGTTAAGTATTTTATGTTCACAAGAGGAACATTTTTTGGAACCACTAGGCTTATTAGACATTTTGCAAGCCAAATTGTACTTCTAAAACAGCAAAGATGAAAAACACTTAGAAACATTTAAATAAACATCTAGATTAGTATAAACACCAGCAATGGTAATGGCAAAAACTCCTGACAAGGGTAAGGAACTGCCAGTGACGGTGAAGAAAAATACAAGAAGGAAACTAGTAAAGAATAAAGCAAGAGAAAGGTGCAAGGCCTAAGAGGAATAGAAAGGCAAATCTACAGACACAAAATGGAAACACAGTTCTCTGGGCAGGATCGGAGATAGCAGAAAGGAGGTACATAGGAAAAGAAAATCAAGTCAACAAAAAGCAAGTACTTATCTCAAAAAAATGCGTGAGCTACTTCCTCCACATCTGATCACTATAGCAGCAAATAAGATCTGAGGTAATCTGGGGCTTGGGAGAGGATTATGGGTAAGTGGAGGAGCTTCAGCTACAGATTCAAAGTTTGAGATTTGGCAGAAGTTGGATCTGAGGTCAGATCTGAAACCCAAAGTTTGAGGAACAGATGAAAAAGACAACATCAGATCTAAATTCAAAGCATACCTATTTGAAAAAGCATCTTACATTTCATAGTTTTGTACTTTCATATCAGCATTTTGAACTAATGGTCTGAACTGGTGGTCAGAATACCTCAAAAATGTACACATGGCCCTCTCTTCAGAGTTATATAGTCCAAGATGTTTCAAAGTAAAGTATTTATTGAAAATATATTATAATCTGAATTGCGTGTTATATTCAACATTCTGCTCATTACTTCTTAGCACTTCTTGCCAACAGCCTGACTTATTTTCCTGTCTCAGTGTGCCAGTAATGCATTATTACACATCCCTGCATGAAGTAATTTGTCTTCAATAGTATCAGTAAACAGCTAATTTTCTGTTCAATAATATGAAAATTATTTAAAACACCTCCTTTTATTTTTACACATTTTACAAAAATGTAATTTTCTGTCACTGATCCTGGAGTACTGATTACATTCTGGAATGCCTATGCTTACAGCAGTACCTACTGAAAACTTTAATTAAAGTGATACGAGCAATCTGACCTCCATGTCTTCTAGACAAGGTTGCAGTCTTTCTATTTTTCTTTTACTTTTTTTTTAAACATATTTAATCTGGTAGTTTTTGAAAAGGATTAATACTATGAGCTGCTAACATCAGCTGCCTGTGGTCCAAGGTTTGATTCTCACAGCCTCTGATTGTCTGCAGTGGGATCTTGACAGAGTAATTTAACCAGATAGTGCTTTAGGACACTTGGGAAAATTGGGCTAGGCTCCTCAGTGGCCTTCTAGACAGCATGTCTGGTAACTATCTATATATGACATTTTTCAAAGTATTACAAACCACAAATTAATGCATGACAATAGTTCCACAGGTTTGTCTATCAAAATCACTTAATGTGTGGACGACATATTGATATATTTAAACAATCCTTCAATTTCCTTAAACCATCTTTTTGAAATAATTGAGGACTACAGCAAATGACCTAATTAGATAAGTTCATTCTACTTCCATTCACTCATTATCATTTTTTTTATTCTATTCTTACATCATATTATGAATCTCAAATTAATATATCAATATAAGAGCTAGAGTATTTGGGTATGAAATGAAAAACTGTCCAAAAATATATAACAGGAGTAATTTTGACAAGAACATTCCATTAATTAAATCTGATTTCAACAACTGGACTAGATGTAAATTCAAACTTCTAGTTAAAGCAGCTGTTCTAAAAATGAATGAGTCAATGTTTAACCATAGCCTCCATACAGGCTTTGTGCCATGTGAATGTAGGACTACAACAGTAATCTCTCTGCAAAAAACAGTCCAACAATGGAACCTGGAAACTACAGATCCATAAGTCTTATTAGTATCATATGAAAAGCCACGGAATGAATTATCATGGATATGATTAATAATAACACAGGGGACCTTCAGATAATGGATTCAACTCAGTTTGGCTTCATCAAAGGCAGATCATGCCTACTCAACCAGGTGAACTTCTTTGCAAAGATCACTAAGGCAATAAATGAGGGAAAAACGGTGCATACTGCCTGCCTTGTCCTGGTTAAGGCATTTGAAGCAATACCTTACTTGAGCATTGTAAACAGACTCATGGAATTGGAGATTATCCCCTGTGTTATAAGATGGATAGCCAGCTAGTTCTCAGACAAGAGATCAGAAGTTAGTATAGGGAAGACCACATCCACAAAGAGGCTAGTCACTAGCAGAGTCTCTCAGAGCTCTATGCTGGTCCCACTGCCTCTGGGAATTTACTTCTCAGAAGTCAAAGTCAATATCAAAGACTTCTGACTGACCAAATTTGCAGATGTCTGAATCCCCCAAAAACTCTACCAGGAAGGACTAACAGACAAATGATTGGTGCTAAAGCCACAGCTTGAAAATCTTTGACAAGAAATGCATAACAGTATATTTTAGGAAGTTGGCTACCATAGGAAACTACCTCATTGATAACATACTCCTAAGAGTGGACCCAGAAGTCAGGGATTTGTTGATGTATGTGGATAGTTACCTAGTTTTTAACCAACATGTGTCTAAGGTGGTAAGAAAATCATTTTATGTTGCTCAATGTATAAGCAAGGGCATGATATCTAGGTCTAAGAAGGTCATCGTTCCTCTGTATTTGTCCCTCATCAGATGCATCATTGAGTAAAATCCCCTTTGGATATGTATCTGACCAGGCACATGCAGGAAATGGAACATCCACAAAGGTTCTTCACAAAAAGAATACAGGGTGTAAAGAAATTGTACTGTGCAGATCACCTTAAAGCCCTATCCCTATACATTGTTTCTTACAGACTGCTGAGAGGTGATCTATGTTTGGCAGACAAGTCTTCCTACGATCCTATTCTGATGGACCTTTGGCATATACACAAGACCAACAGCATCAGTACTGCTTAATTTGGGGACCTAAGCCTTGTTTGCAACATAAATATGACTTATTAGAGGGACATGTTTCTGTCTCAGAAAATTCTCCTTCACTGGAACAGGCTTCCCATCCACATGAAGCAGAGTTCTTTCTTAACCCTAGTCAAGCACAACCTGGAGCGGTGGGAAACTACAAATTCTCACCTATGTTTCTTCTGGACAGCAGAAGCCTATAAATAATGCCCTAGCTTATATATATCTTATATATACCCTTCAAAATAACCTAAAAATAACCTCTAAGGCATTAAAAATTGTGGGGTACTTTTGGTATGCATGGCTAGGCTTATAGAGGCTCCAGTGGTCATTAGGCTAGTATACATCTATGAACCTGTGAACCTACAGAATTTCATTCAGAAATATTGTAACATAACACTAAAATATTCAGATTTTATTAGTAATATTAGAAATAATCGCACAAATGTATTTGATGTGCAATTTTCAAATGATAGCTTCATTATTGCAGCATCTTCCAGTATAGGGGGTCTGTTTTACTCCTCCAACAGCATGTATAATGTACATCATTCAGTTGATTGCACTCATACCCTGTGTGCACACCTTGAACACACCTTGTATATGGCTTATTATAATTATCCATATATGACTTATTGTAATTGTCCATTTCTTATGTATATCTGATGTTACATCTGTAGAATTGATTTAACTTTGGAGCTTCACCCAGGCATCCACAGAAAAGGGGTTATTGACCAGTTAGACTTTTCCTGGTAAACAAATGTTAAATAAAAATAAAAGTAAGTACATAAATAAATACATTTTCTTTACTAGTTGTAATAATGATGTATATTAGTAGTGCATACCCTACAAATGAAGAGCAATGGGCGTTACAACACTGATATGGTATAGCATCCTGTAAAATGTCATTCTGTTTATTTAGGCATTGAGTGTTCTATTTCAATTTTTGTTTTAACCTATTGTGTTTTAAAAACTGTAGAGAGTTTTCATCTCTTTAGTTATTTAGTGATGCTGCTTTTTTTATGATTGTGGACATTGTATGAAAAAAAAACTTCTTGAATAAACCATATTTGTTTAAAAAGTTAACCAAGGGATAAGTTCATTGAACTACATGGTGAACTGTTGTTAACTGAACATATATGATAGAAATGGAAAATAAAGCTCAACACTGTAACTTAAGACTGACTCAGGTACTGGAGGGAGGAAATGGTCATACCTGTTTGGCCAATGTAATAGAGGCAACAACATCCTGGAGTGGGTTTTCTACTAAGTCTGTAGGTACTGAAAAAATCATTTGGTTGTATTATTGGAGTAGTATAAAGTTATGAGGCAGCCATGTGCTAGACTGATGCAATTTTTATTGAGGTGTGAAAAGGAGCAGTTACTATAACAACTTTGGAAACTAAGTAAACATTGTATGGAGGAAGGAAGAATTGTTTTTATTGATCTGAATTCTTCTCTGGTGACACATCATTATTTAATTTTTTTGATGCTACTTGAGACTGTTAAAGTACGTTACCTAGGTTCAAGTTGAGGACCTTGCAATTTTGAAAGTGTGCTTTCCTGATGGAGTAAATAGCTTTGAACTTGCAGCTGGGGATAGCAATAGCCACTATACAGAACCTTAAAGAAATCTATACTCATTATCTACTAGAATAGGTAAAGGGGCTTAGTGTATGACTATCATAGTTTCCATTATGATGAAGACAGTAATGAGTCTTAATGAAATGGAGATGATATAAAAGGGCATATTTTATTTTTGAAGCGGACAACAATGTTGCTCGTCCGATCAGGATAAAACAGACAAATGGTTGTGGGTTTGATTCAAGCAGCTTTATTACATACAAACACATCAGGATTGAGGCTTAGTAACTTAAACTTAAATAAACTTATAAAAAGACTGATGGCTGCACTCATACATGTTAACACTCTGGCTGTTCACTCAAAATGGTGCTGCTGCCTACACGTGCTCTCCATTTATACACAGATGCACTCACTTTAAAATGCTTCTTAAAGTCACAGCACACACTCTGATCTACATCCTCCCTCTTTGAGAAATAAGCCATGCACAGTAATAATGACGATAATCATTGACATGCAATTGTACAGAAATAACCCTTTGACATGCAATTATACAGAACTAATGACAACTGAAACAATCATGTCCAGGTTGCTGTGTATTTTACACTAGGTCTGGAAATACGACCTGATCAAGTGACATAAAAAATTAGAACTGAGTTTAGCAACAGGGACTGTCTTTAATGAATGTTCAACTTCAAGGACATCTGGGACATCATCAGGAACAGAAATAGGTACTGAGACATGTCCTTCAACAGAAACATCTGCCTGTATCACAGGTATGATGCTGTGATATCAATTCAGACACCAGAAGGTGCCTGCAATTTCTTTTGCATTCTATACCCTCAGATTCTATGAAGTAAAATCTTGGCTTAGCACATACACCTCTCACTTGACCAATTTGATCAAAACTTTTGCCGTTTGCATCCTCACTATCTCTCCTTTTAATGGACAAAGAAATCTGCTTATTTTATCATAGTTTGACTTCCAGAATGAACACTTTTTGAATAATTTGGCTTTGATTGCTCTGGTGATTTTAACATTAGACACCAACAAACTGGAACTGATAGGCAAGGTTGTCCTTGTTTGCCTAGATACAAGTCTTTGAGCAGGTGAGCCAAGTAAATTGTCAAGTGGCATATTACTGAGATTAAGCAAATTCAAGAAAACATTAGAATTGTCAAGCTTTGACCTCTCTAGTAATTGCTTTACACTTTGTACTGCAGGTTCAACTAGGCCGTTTGACTGTGGGTACTCAAGACTACTGGCAACATGGATAAAGTCACACTCTTTTGCAAATTTCTGAACTAGCTGACTAGTAAACTGGGCACTGTTGTCAGAAATAACTTTGTGTGGACTATCATGGACAGAGAAATGTTGTTTCAACTTAGTAATGACAGTTCTGGATGTTAGGTTAGGTAGCAGATCAATCTCTAACCAATTCTAATAAGAGTCTAGCAACACTAAGTAATGTTGACTATTCCACTCGAATATGTCAGTGGTTACTGTTGAACAAGGTAGTTCAGAAATCTGGCTTAGGTGAAGTGGCTCTATTTGCAAATGCGGTTTAGTACTATTGCATACTGAACAAGATGAAAGTACTTTATCCATATCTTTTGACAGAGAAGGCCAAAATACTAGTCCTCTCACCCTTCTTCTGGTGGCTTCGAAACCTGGGTGGCCACAATGCAAAATCTGAATGTACCCATGTTGTAAGGAAGGAGGAACAACAAGTTTAGGACCTTTGAAAATTATAACATCTTCCATCAACATCTCATCTCATCTCTGTAAGGAAAATAAGTTTGCACTTCTGTTGGTACACAACATTTCTTTGACGGCCATCCATCATAGATGAAGTGGTTGAGATTTTGCAAAATTGGATCAGTTTTTGTATGATCTCTTAGTTCATCAAGTCTTGTGGGACAAAAATTATACACTTTCATGACATTGAAGTCAAAATTGTTTCCATAAAGCTTTTCTGTGGTATTTCTGGGTGATCTGGATAAGATATGAGCCAGATAAAGAAGTTTGCCTTTTGTATAGACCATTTTGAAGTAGGTTCTGTAACTGCCCTTCCTTGATTCAGCTTGTACAACAATATGACGGTTTTCCCCTTCTCCTGCATATACTGCTGGTACATACACAAATGAATGCTCCCTTTCAATGGCTTCTGACCCCACTAGCATCATTCTTTATAGTCTTGCTGGAGCTGAATACATAGGTTTCTTTAAAATAGTGACTAGAGGTTGATGATCAGTCTCAATCTGGACAGCTTGGCCATAAATATAATCATGGAACTTCAAACATGCGAACACAATTGTCAAATGTTCCTTCTCAATCTAAGCATACTGCATCTCAATTTAGGTAAGAGTTCTAGATGCATAGGCTACTGGGCTGCCCTCTTGAAGAATATCTGCACCACAATCAAACTTTGAAGCATCACAGGAGTAATTACTGTTTTGTGGGCATCATAGTATCCTAATGTTGGTGGGCAGGCAATTTTCGGTTTCAGGTCATCAAGTGTTCTCTGGCATTGTTTCAACCATGACCAGATAACATTATTTGCATGTCAGCTCTCTTAAGGGCACTGATAATTCACTGCAGTCTGGTATATACTTGCCCAAACAGTAAACCATACCAAGAAAATGTTGTAAGGCTTGGACATTGTCTGGAGTTGGCATCTCAAGAATGGTTGTTTGTTTAGAAGGATCTGGTCATAAGTCTGAGCTGGTAAATAAATGACTGACATAAGTGACTTCTCTCAGTCTGAATTTACATTTCAGAAGACTGAGCTTTAGATTCACTTCATGTGGTCTTTCCAGAACGTTCCTGAGGTTTCTGTCATGCTCTGCTTCACCATTGCCTCTAACTAGTAAATCATCTACTATGATAGCACATGGATAGCCTGAGAAAATTTGCTCTATTACAAACTGAAAGACTTCACTGGCAGAATTTATTCCAAAAGCTATTCTGAGAAGTCTGTATCTACCAAATGGCATACTGAATGTAGTCAGTAGTGAAGATTTGTGATCAAGCATTACTTGCCAAAATGAACTCTTTGCATCTAAGACAGAAAAAACAGTGGCATTTGGCATGAGGGTAGCAACTTCCTTGACTGTATGCATAGGATGGTGTGGGTTGCCTTAATGATTTAAGTCTCTTGGGCCAATAGATATTCTGGTTTCATCTGAGCTTTTCTTATGAGCGGCTACCATCTAAGACACCCATTCAGTTGGCTCTGTAACTGGACAAATCATACTTTGCTGCATCATTTTATCTAACTGGACATTGTCTCTGTCCTGCATAGCTATTAGAACTCTTCTTGTTGGTCTGACCACTGGACTGGCCACTGGGTCTAATTTAATGGAGCACACAACTGGAAGTTTGCCTAGCTTGTTCTTGAAAATATCAGCATACTCTGTGAAAATTCCATCGGTGAAACTGGAACTAGGACATGTGCTTACATGATGAACTTCTTCGGTAAAAGAAAACAGTTCATAGGTTCATAGGTTCATACTAGGCTATCTGCCCTGGGGCAATTATAAGCCTAGCCCGATTCTGTATGGCTTACGCCACCCCTTGATTTGAGTATACTGTGCCCTTTTTAAGGTTTAGTTTACTGTGCCTCTGTCTAATAGTGACACGGGAGTAATCCCTGGGACAAACCTACGATGCCCCATCCACCTATCGAGATTCTTCTTGAAGAGATTTAGTGAGGTGCTCTGCCTCACATGAACTGGAATTCTATTCCAGAGCGAAGGGAGCCTCTGGGTTATGAACCTGTCCCTCCAGCAAGTTCTATTTATTTCTGTGCTGAGGTTCAAGTCCCTCGAGTGTGTGGCTCTAAGGGATTTAGATTTACTGAGGTGGAGCATGTCCATTAATTCTGGATTTGACATAGCTTTGTATGTCAGGCATAGATCGCCTCGAAGTAGGCGGCATGCAACTGAGTAGAGCTGGAGTTTTTTTAACCGAGCAGCATATGGCATCTGTTTGAGACCCTTGATCCTCTTGGTGAGATACTTTTGGGGTCTTTCTAATTGCTGCAGGTGTCGGGTAAGGTACATCCCAAAAGGGGCATTGTATTCTATGATGGGCCTGATGAGGGATGAATAAAGGGGCACGATTACCTCTCTTGATCTAGATGTGAAACCCTTCGTGATGAGGTGGGCTATGTAGAAGGTCTTTCTAACCACTTTGGCAATGTGGTTTTCAAAGGAGAGATTGCTATCAACTTGGGTCCCCAGGTCCCTAATAACTTTCTCTGTACTTAATGGGTTTCCGCCTATGTGGTAATTTGTGGGCACATTGTTTTTGCCAAAGGGTATGACTGTACATTTTTTGGCATTTAGCTTTAAACCATGGCGCTGGCACCAGTTATCTGTCTCTGTGAGATCTTTTTGAAGGATGTTTGTGTCAGCTGGAGAGTTGATTATGGCAACCAGTTTGCAGTCATCTGCGAACTTGGTGAGCCATAGTCCTCCCACGTTTGCCTGTACCTCGGAAAAGTATATACCGAACAAGAGTGGTCCCAGGACAGAACCCTGTGGGATGCCACTTGTGACCGGTTTCGAGTCTGACATGGCTCCAGCAACTCTCACTCTGTGGGTTCTGTCTTTGAGCCAGTTTGCCACCCATCTTGTGACACAGGGGTTTATATTTAAGCTGGATAGCTTATCTATGATGCCCAAGTGGGGTATTGTGTCAAATGCCTTTGCAAGGTCCAGATAGGCTGTGTGGACTACCTTCCCTTCATCTATGGCTTTGGTGACTGTTTTGAAGAAGTCAACCAGGTTCAAAAGGCAGGATCTGCCCTTGACAAAGCTGAACTGGGTAGGATCTAGTGTCTGTAGGTCCCCAATGTCTTTGTTTATGAGATCCATGATGATCCTCTCCATAGTCTTGCAGACTAAGCTAGTCAGGCTTATGGGGCGATAGTTTCTAGGGTCTGTAGAGGCTCCACCTTTGTGGAGTGGGACCACTGTTGCTGTACACCATTCTGTGGGCACATATCCTGTAGTGAGGCTGAGATTGTATAGCTGTTTTATTTGAGGGATTAGTTCCTATTGGAGTTCAAGTAGGACGCAACCTGGGACGCCATCTGGTCCCATGGAAGCAGTGTTTTTTGCTTTGGAGAAGGCAGCCTTCACCTGAGCATCAGAGATGTTTGGGAGGCAGCCCTCTGCCGGGATAGATACTTGCTCTTTTCGGGGGGAAGGGGTGCAGAAGTTTGCACTAAATCTGTCTGCTAGGATATTAGTGATGTCTGTGGGTTCAGTGTATTTTTTGTCGTTTAGAAACAACTCAGAACAAGTCTGGGAGTTGCATCCCAGGTTTCTAACATAACTGAAAAAAGCCTTATGATTGTCTTTGGTGTCCTGTGCAATTTTTCTCTCGAAGCTGGCCTTGGAGGATTTTATGAGGGATCGTAATTTTTTGCTAGTACTGATCAGAGATGCCTTCCCTATTAGGGATTTTGCTCTATTATGTAGTAGCTTCTTCCTTCTGTTGTACAGTTTATTTATGGCAGGGGTCCACCAGACTGGACGCCTGCCTTTGGATGACTGGGTCTTGGTTTTGTTTGGGATAGCATGATCCATGCATTTATGGAGATGTCCGTAGAATGCGTTTATATAGGATTCTGCAGTTTGGGCTGTAGTTTCCACTAGCCCTGGGGCCTTGAAGTATTCCACTTTGGTTTTGAGAAGTGAGAAGTTCGCTTTTGAGAAGTTTTTCACTGTGGTTTTCTGGGCCGGGGGTGGGGTCGGGATGTGGACATCCAGTGAAATTAGTTTATGGTCTGATCTTACCAATGAGGGATATACTTCTGGTGTGGAGCATAGAGTCCCCATGTTGGTAATGATCAGGTCTAGTATGTTGTCCCCTCTAGTGGGAGTGGTGACTAGTTGTTCCATAGCATTTGAGTTTATAATTTCCAGGAACCTTTCGGCTAAGGTGCTGGGGCTTGAGTAGTGCTCCCAGTCAATGTTTGGGTAGTTGAAGTCACCCAATACAATGGTGTTCGGAGAGATCTTCATGTTCTCCAATGTTTTCAGGAAAGCCAAGTGGGATTCCTGACTTTGAGAGGGTGGTCTGTAGGATGCTATAAACTGAAAAGCAGTCTTGCCCACTGTTAGTTGCACATGGATGGTCTCCGATACTTCGTGCAATGCCACTAACCTGGAGGTGTGGATATCTTTGATAAATATGGAAACTCCCCCTCCTTTTGTGGTTTGGTCTGGGTTTTGGGGCCGAAAATCATGATATGAGGTATAGCCTGGTAGTGCTGGGGTGCTCTCTGGAGCCTTGAACCAGGTTTCTGTCACTGCACAGATATCGATGTTCTCCATACTGAGGAGAGCTGTGAGTGCGTGCATCTTGAGGTTAAGACTTCTGGCATTTAGCAGCATTACCCTTAGTTTCTTGTTCCTTGTGCTGTCTATGGGGGTGGGTTTGACTTTTGAGCCTTGCCTAAAAAAAGGCACTATGGGGGTGGCAAGAGCCTTTGCCAATATCCAAAAGCCCAGTGGTGACAGGTGCAAGCCGTCCCTAGTGAAGCAACGTGGCTTGTCGAGCATGTCATCCCAGGCTGACAGACACTGGATCCCCTTTGAATGACACCAAAATTTTAGCCAATTGTTAAAATCGATCATTTTGTCTTTGTACTGTGGCATCATTCTAGGTGAGGGTCATACCAGCCTGGGCTACATGATCAGAGAGCTCCTCTATGTCTCTTTTCATGTAGTCCAGGGAGGTACATCTCAGGTCATTCACACCAGCATATACAATGACTGAGTCATATTTGTATTTGCTTTGGAGTGACCTGAGTGCTTGCGTTATGTGGCAGATCCTAGCACCCGACAGGCAGCTCACCGTGACCTTCTCTTTATTCAGCCTGGTGAGCAGGACGTCAGTGTGTCTGACAATAGAGTCACCTATTACAAGAGTATCAGGTGCGTTATTCAGCCGTAAGGGCTGTAGCTGCTTGGCACACTGACTTTGTGGGTTATGTGTTGTGCGTGTTTTGTTTTGAGGTAGCGTTTGCTTGGATGCCTGCTTTGGAGGTCTCTGTTGCTTAGGTAGATTTTTATTTAGAGCCTCCGAGTATGTTTTTGTGTATTTATGTATTTGGTTCGCTGATGTGGTGGGACTGTGTGATACTGGAATTGTGTTGTGTGAGGTTACCTTCTCCTCCTGACTGGTTACACCAGTTTTTTGAGATGAGAGAGCTCAGCCTCCAGTTTGGCTAAATAGTTGCATCTCTCACATATATTTGAACCTGTTTGGAGGAGGAGAGGATTGCTCCTTGTACATGAGACAGTTGTAACATTGCCTCAAAATTCCCAGATTCACCAGCTGGACTGGAGAGGAAACCATTGACTGACCTTTGGACATGCTAGAGTAATATAGGGAAACTGAATTTAATATGGACCAATACAGGACAGGGTAATCGTAGAGAGTATAAGAGTAAGCAGTGCTTATGGTTTAATACTGCTAACTTGTAGGATTACTTAATTGGACCAGTGAAGGGCCTTAGAATGAGAATATGGTGTTTAAATTGAGAGATAGAGCAGTTCTAAGGGAAAAAGTGAAGAGCAGACTTTGTGGAGCCAGGAATAGTTTAAACCCAATTAGGCGACGCTGCCCGCTGTTGCGCTATGCTCAAAAACGTGCAAAACCGCGCAAAAGAGGGTTTTAAGAGAGGAGATGAAGGAGTTTTGGAACTGACCCAAAATGGCCAATAAAGCTACAGTTTCAAGTCAGTAACCACTCCCACAGGGGCAGGCAGGCTGCTCAATGTTTTTCACTGCCACTGATCAACAGAGAAACTTCCCTTTAGCCCAAGCAGAAAATGGCCTCACAGAAACTTACAAACAGTTCAAGAACAGCAAGCCTGTAAGTGAACTTTTTTAAATCTCAGAAAAGTGGGAAAAAAGCAATATTTTTTTGTTTTTTTGTTTTTTTCAGAGATAGCAGAGGTTCACAAGTATCAACAAGTTATAACAGTACAGTAAATGACCCCACACAAGAGTGCTAGGCCAAAGACATATAAAATGCAAGTTTTGAGAAAAAAACGATTTTAAAAATAAGTGCAAACAGGAAATTCAGTAAACAGCTCTAGGTTGTGCTCTAAATACAGTTACTAATGCAGAAATCAAGTTTAACAAGCCAGAAAATGCTCAAAATAGGCGTCTATGCAGAAAAACTTAGCAAATAAACAGAGGAAAAATAAAATCTCAAAAGTGGCTCCTTTCTTCTCTCAGCATTTTCTCCTTTTGGTGGGTGCTTCACCAACAGCCAACAAGCCTGAAAAGATGCCAAAACCATGAGGCAACCAGGTTTTAAGAGAGGAAGATGAAGGAGTTTTGGAATTGACCCAAAATGGCCAATAAAACTACAGTTTCAAGTCGGTAACCACTCCCACAGGGGCAGGCTGTTTTTCACTGCCACTGATCATTTTATTTTTAAACTGCCTCTGAGACCTAATAATGACTGTACAGGTCTTTTGACTACATAAAATTGCAAGTTGTAACTATTCCCAGCTGAATAGCATGAAAGCATGACTGAGCCTTTGGTCTGAATCCCTTCACCTCTATAAGCAACAAACTTCGCACAATTGGCCAAATTAAGTTGTTCACCAGCTCTTACTCTAGCAAATGTTTCTGCTGATATAACAACGCACTTTGAACCAGTGTCCACTTAAAGCTCTGTGGGTTTACCATTAATCAGGACAGTAAAAAACAATTTGTTTTTTACCAATAATTCTACTGCATTAACCTTTTCACCAACCACTGATACACCATCTACATAGAAAGTAGAGTTGCAGCTTCCTATATGATCAACTTGCTTTTTGAGTGACCTTTCCTAACAAATGAATGAGGTTTGCTTGATTTACAAAGCTTTTGAAAGTGGTTCCATTCTTGTGGCATTGTTAACCAAATGCTAAGCATTTTTCTCTTTTGGACTTGTGATGGGCACCACAATTATGACAGTTAACAATGAGACTTGACTTGGGTTTTGCTGACTCACCCTTATGCACTGAGCATGTCCATTTTACAAAGTCTTAGAACTTGCTGGAAAGGTATGGGCTCTCCCTGGAAATCCCGTGGGCCTGCAGCTGCTATGTGCTTAGGCCTGTTTTTGTTCGTCACATGCTGCATGCTGTCTATGTTTGCTCTAGAGGCTGCTGAAACCATGCATCACTTGCTAGTATATTTCTGTGCCTTTCTGTAAGCTTGTGTATTTGACAAATCTCTATGGCATTGCTCAACATTAAATCACTGTCTCAAAGCAAAATCTTTCTCACTGCAGCATTATTAACACCACACACAAGCCTGTCCTTTATCAACTCATCTTTCAAATCACCAAATCTGCATATTTTAGCTTTGTTTCTCGAGTCAATAATGTAAGATGCAAATGTTTCTCCTGGCTTTTGGTCTCTTGTATAAAATAAGTGCCTCTCCAATATAACATTTGTCTGGAGGTTACACATTTCTCTAAATTTACATTTTAAGTACTCAGGGTCCTTCCTTGATTCAGCTTGTACAACATTATGACGGTTTTCCACTTCTCCTGCATATACTACTGGTGCATACACAAATTAACACTTCCTTTCAACGGGTTCTGACCCTGCTAGATTAAGCAGAATAAATGCCCTCAAACATGCATCTTTATCAGAAAAAGCTGCTTGAAAATATTCCTGCTCAAATACTCCCCAATTATCTGCAATATTATGATCAACCAAAGGGGACTGGGTCTGCAAAATACCTCTGCCATGCCAGCACACAGTAATAAAGAACCTTGGAGTTATGAATGAACATACATATATGTCAGAAATTTATGCCAGAAACTTGTAATTATACTCAACAGCACAACATACTCTGAAATAACTGCAGTTTGTGAAATAAGTCTCCGTAGAACAAGAACACTTTGTTTAATCAATAATGTGTTTTGTGCTTTGTGTTTGAATAATAATGTGTTTTGTGCTTTGTGTTTGCTTCATATCATTTTCTTTATGAAATAAATCATCTATGCAAGTTTTAATTACATGAAGTTCATTTCTGACCTTTTTTCAATCATTTGAACAGGTTAGGATGAGTCATTTCTCTATATACCTCCATTTCTAACTGTGCACCTCATGGCTAAACTTCTGGTTTCTTTCTGGCTTCTTGTTGCTCAGGCATCCCAGTTCCAACACCGTGTCATTCAGACATGCCACTTCTAACACCATGTCATTCAGACATGCCACTTCTGACACCATGTCATTCAGACATCCCATTTCTGCCACCATGTTGCTTGTCCAGTCAGGATAAAATAGACGAACAGTTGTGGGTTAGATTCAAGCAGCTTTATTACATACAAACACATCAGAATTCAGGCTTAGTAGCTTAAAATTAATTAAATTTATGAACAGACTGACTACTGCACTCATACATGTTAACACTCTGGGTGTTCACTCAAAATGGCACTGCTGCCTGCATGTGCTCTTTATTTATATGCACATGCCATCACTTTGAAATGCTTCTTAAAGTCACAACAAGCACTCTGATCTTCAAACAATAAAAAGATATTCTTCTTATTTAAAACCAAATTAGATTTATTGTTTAATTTTTCAAGTGATTGCTCATTTATTTATTAGTTAACACAATAAGACTACATATCATATGCAGAGTAGAATTCCTATAGGAGAGTTCACATCAGTTACAGTGCTGTACTTTTATTTATAATTAAAAGTGAAGAGTTAAATTGCTTATTGGCAGTTTCTTGTCAGAATAGGAATAGAGGTGAGTGTTGTTTTATTTTTATTAGAATGTTTTTATTGAAATTGGCTTTGTGGCTCTGTCTCTCTGTCCCTCTGTCCTGCTAAGTCAGTTTCAATAAAAAGCATAGTAATAATGACAACGGGATAACATTTTAGTCTTAAAGTAAAATAATGTCTCTCTGTCATTAATGAGACTATATACACACACACCAAATCCATTCAGAATAATAAGGAAATATGCACACACACACACACACACACACACACACACACACACACACACACACACACACACACACACACACATGCACACCATGTCTTTTGGCTACAGTGATCTTGGTCTTGTAGCCCCTCCAGCTATCATTTCTCCATGCACAGGAGGTTTACAAGCCCGAGATGCAGACAGCAGCAAACCTCTAATCTGGAGGGCATACATTTACAGTGATATGACCCTATTAGCAGAGAGATGGGAGGTTGGAGAGTGTCACAGCTGCTTGGTAATACACAAAAGGCACATTTTACTCTAAGGTGCATATGCTGGACCCAGAAGCAGAGCGAGCTGCATCATGAGCTTTTCTTATCTATCAAGAAAGCACCTGCCTCCTATGATGTGCTACATTGTGGTATTGATAAAAAGATACCTTTATGGATATTGATAAGTGGAACCAGACTCATATAAAAAGGTCAGGTAGTGATTTAACCTTCTTCTGTACAACTATCAAGGCATCAGTTGTTCAGACTCCAAAACTATACTGACAGCACCTGGAGTCTTTCCCACTCCCCCAGCAGGTGATTTCAAGCTGAACAATGTAAATGTAAACAGTTTCTCTACCGAATGGCACACTGTTACAGTCAACCCTCTCCATAAAGGGGAGTGACTACAGACCCTGGGAATTATCGCTTCATTAGCCTAACGAGTCTGATATGTAAAGCTTTGGAGTGCATCATTATGGACCTGATTAACAAAGATATAGGAAATCTTCAAACTCTAGACCCCACACGATTTAGCTTTGTGAAAGGGAGATCATGCCTGCTCAACCTGGTTGCCTTCTTTCAGTCAGTCACCAGGGCTGTGGATGAAGGTAAGGCAGTGCATGCAGTCTACCTCGATCTGGCAAAGGCCTTTGATACCATTCCTCACTCTGGAATTATTGATAAACCCACCAAACTAGGCATAAACCCCTACATCACTAGGTGGGTTGCAAATTGGCTCACAGATACAAGACACAGTGTGAAAGTAATGGACTCCAAGTCAGACTGCTGACCAGTCATGAGTGGAGTCCAGCAGGGATCGGTCCTGGGTCCTTTCCTGTTCAGCATCTAATTCTCAGAAGGCCAGGCCAACACAAAAGGACTCTGGCTGATGAAGTTCACAGAAGACTGCAAGCTAGGAGCCATTATTAACTCCCCAAGTGATGCAGACATCCTACAGAAAGGCTTCATTGAGACCAATGATTGGTGTCGAAACCATGGCCTTAAGCTTAATACCAAAAAATGCGTCATCATTCCCTTTGGTAAAAACTCAGTTCCTACTAATTACCACATCGATGGGAGCCCACTGAACACTGAAGGCATTATAAGAGATCTAGGGATGCAGGTTGACAACAACCTCTCCTTCGACCACCACATTGCCACTGTGATCAGAAAGTCCTTCTATGTGGCATATCTCATTACCAAGGGTTTTGCATACAGGAAAAAATAGGTCATCATCTCTCTCTCTCTACTCTTCCCTCATTAGACCAATCATCGAGTATAATGCCTCATTTGTCATGTACCTCACCAGACACCTGCAACAGCTGGAGAGGCCACAGAAGTACCTCAGAAAGAGAATTCTAGGCATTAAACACATGTCCTAGATGGACAGACTCAAAAGAATCCAGCTATTCTCTGTCTCATATCACCTACTTAGAGGCGATCTCTGCTTGACTTACAAAGCCATGTCTGACCCAGCTCTGTTAGAAATGCTGCATGTAAAGAAATCCCAATCCCTCTGCACCACATGGTCCAGAGATCTCAACCTCATTACTACAATCAACAGAACATGCTGGAGGGAGAAGTTCCTCACCCAGAGACTGCCCATGCTCTAGAATAGATTTCCATACATGTCAAGCAGAGCACCTCTTGATGAGTTGATGGGTAATAGAAAGTTCACCCCGGGGATCACTCAAGTGGCTCTACTTGACAGAGGCATTGGGAACTAATGTCAGGCGGCACGATGCCAGGCCATTTCTATGGGCTGGTCTTGTAAAAGCTCCAAGGCTATTAGCCTAGTACACACCTCTGAACCTATGAACCTATGAAGAAAAAAAGGATTTTATGTACACTGAGTTGCCACAGCAGAATGGATATGCAGTAAAAGGGTGGGATAAGAATCAGAAACATGGAAACTCAAATTCCTGAAAAGTAATACAATATAAAGTATTTGAGGAAAAAAACCTCAGAAAGACAGTACACAGATGGAGGGGAAATAATACAGTATAATGACAAAATAGGAGGATGGAGATTGCGGAAGTTATCTCAGAACATTTAAAGCAAACAATGGAAAAAAGCAGCACCGCATGGGTAAAAGTAGGGCATTATAAGGTTGGAATAACAGATCACTAGTTCATATTCAGAAGTTGTATTCTCTCTGTGCACACAGTTGGAAAGATTCCTACCAAAGTAAACTGTACAATTCTGGAAACATTTCCTGAAGGATAGGGAATGGACAGGGGATGGTATATTCTTCTCAATTGTACTGTAGAAGTGGAAAGGATGTGCCATTCAATAGGGGAATATATTTTAATAAAAACTAAAAAGTAAAAAATAAAATTATAAATAAATAAGATTTTTAAAAAAAGAATGCTTTTTAATGAGTTGCTCTAAGAAGTAAAAAATTAGGAAGAAAAGTGAAAACCTTTGCAAAAGATACACAGACGAGCTGATTTCAGAAAAGCTTTCGAGGTTGGTTTTGCTGATCCTGGTAAGGAGGTACCAGAAGACATAGCAAAGGAACTTGCTGGTATTTAAGAAATTACAGATGGAAACCTTTTATTTGCGAAAGAACATTGAATTGGAACAAGTTCCACAAGGGTTAAGGATATGGAAATATCAAAACGGAGCAGAAGGTAATACCGAACTTTTAAATGAATTGCATGTGTTATTTGATCAGATTGGGTTACAAATGATGAAACTGGAGATCAAATACAATATACAAGCATTTGATAAAATGTCCAAAGAGTTAGACAATTTAAGCCAAAATATACAGAAGGATTCTATGTTTACATTAATGTTTTTAGTAACATTGACAATGTCTGTGTTAATATTTATGTACATAAAATGAACAAGATAAAGAGAGATTTGAATGAGTACTTAAATAAGAAGGTATATCCCCTTTCCCCTGGTTGCCAGGGCAACAGCGAGGAATGAGCCAATAGTGATATGAGTCGGAGAGAGGAAGTGATGACACAGACGAGATTACAAAACAGGCAGTGTACGCATTTACAGCAGGCATATTCCAATGATGAAAATGTAAGGCAGTCGGAGAGGTTGCAAGAAAAAGAACAGCAGTCCCATTTTTTGGTGAATATCTACTGGGACTATGTGGTATAGGGCGCGAGACCCAAGAATGGAAGGAACCAGACTTGGCAGTGGAAGAACTGATGGATTTGGCACTGGCAATGATGGATGAAATAAGTACTGTAAACAAACTTTCCCTCATTCAGGACAATGAAAAACTTTCTGTAAATGAATCATTTACAAATTGTGGTACGGCAGACTGTTCTTCAAATAAAGGGGATTAAATCAATGGGGAAAAGCAATTAGAATACTTTAAAGACTGTAATTGCTTAATAGGCAGACCTAACCTTTGCAACGACAGTACGGGAATTGATTTTAATGAACATTTTTTTTATTTTAGATGAGTTAATAACCCAGGACTTTGAACAACATGATGAATTTGAAGAATTGATTTTGATGAACTTTTTTTTTATTTTAGACAAGTTGAAAACCCAGGACGTTGAACAACATGATGAATTTGAAAATACTTTTTAACAAATTGTTATTGTAAATGATGCTAATGATTTTAAAGTGTACAACTATTCAACCAAAAGTATTGACACTGAACATGTTAACTTATTAGCAAAAGGGTTTACATATGTGCCTTGTAGAAAGGGTAAAATTGATAATACTTTGATAGATTTAAAGTGTTTTACCTGAAAGTTAAATTTAAAAGTGTGGTTTAATGCACAGGATAACGTACAAACTGGGTATGAGAAGGTTTTAAAAAGACAGAGTACTTTCAATCCTCCATTAAATAACATAATCAGACTGAATGAAAAGGTATGTGAAAAAGATATAAGAAAGGCTTTCAGACAAAACACAGGTAAAACTGTTAGTAATATGACAGAAGTTGAGGAACGGTTACTTAAGGAATTAGCTGAGGATTCAAAAATTCATATTATGAAACCAGACAAGGGTAACGGGGTTGTCATTATGAATAAATCAGATTATTTAAACTATTTTATATATATATATATATATATATATATATATATATATATATATATATATATATATTATTTTTGATGGATGGGACATATTTGGAGAGTTCCCTGAATGAAATACATATACAAGAAAATTGATCTATTATTAGATGATATGTTATATCAAGGATAAATTAGTGAAGATGAACATACATTCATGTTTAAAAAATACCCCATCATACCTAACATTTTTGGGATACCCAAGGTCCATAAAGGACTAAGGGAACCAAAATTTCGACCCATAGTTGATGGGAAACATTCTAAAACATGTTTTATTAGCAAATATCTGGATACCAAATTACTAGTTAGTCTGACAGCCTTTCTGTATATCAGTAAAGACTCATGGCAATTCCTGGATACAGTTGGAAAAATCCAGTTAGAAAAAGATATGATATTAGTCATTATAGACATGTGTAGTCTCTTTACAGTAATACCACATGATGAAGAGTTAGTGTGGTTGGAAGCCCAGTTTACAAAGAACTGGCTTATATGATCAAGATCAGATAAATTTATATACGACACTAATGGAAGTGGTTTTACAAAATAATTACATTTACTTTGAGGGACAATAATATAAGCAAAGCGCAGGGGTAGCAATGGGGGCAGCCTGTACCCCTGTTTTTGCAAATTATACCATGTCATACTGGGAACAACAGTTCGTTATGGAAGGGGCTTTTTATTCTAAGATATCATATTACACTAGATTTTTGGATGACCTTTTTATAATTTGGAAACGTAATGAACATGAGTTGTATCAATTTTATGAATATATTAATAATACAGTCAATTTTTTGCAATTTACTTATGCACACAGTACAGCAAACATCTCATATTTAGATGTTAATTTGACAATAAATGATGACAACACTAAATTAGAGTCTGGAATTTACAGAAAACTGATGTTTTCTAATTCATATTTAGAATTTTCCAGTGGACATCCATATTTTCAAAAAAAGTCAATTGTAAATGAACAACTGGTACTGGCCAGAATGGTGAGCTCAGATGCCACATTTATGAAGGAAATTTAATTAATTTTACATATGTTTAAAACTAGAGGTTATCCACAGGAATTCTTAGATGGAATTAGTAAGGAGATCATACATAAGGGTAAGGAAGGGATATATAAGCCCATTTTAAGGAATATTAACTGTGATAACGGTGTATTACATAATTTAGGACAACAGAAAAGGAGAGAAAATTACACTGCAGGTTTTATAACCACCTTTCATCAGGATGTATGTGAAGTCACTGAAATAATTTGAAATAATTGGGACATATTACACTTTGATTATAATGTGGGACAAAAGGTTGTAAAGTTGCTGAAAATTATTTATAAAAAAGATAGGGCCTTTAAAAATATACCGGAAATGAGTAAACATATTAGTGAGGGTAGCACTAATAGGATGAAGGGGAATTTTAAGTGCAAGAGATGTATAATTTATTCATATATTTTAGAGACGGGTGAAAAGTTTTTTCTGAATGGCAAAGCTATTCTGATAAATGGACATTAAAATTGTAATACCCAAAATGTAGTCTACATAGCAAAGTGCCAAAATTTCCCTGTATTTTATATAGGGAAAGCAAGCAGATATTTTAAGAGCAGGATAGGAGAGCACTTATTAGACATTAAGCATGGCAGGATGACCAATGCACTTGCTTGGCATCTTAATGAGTGTAAAGACCATACCTTTAAATTTTTGGTGAGTCAGCATTTAGAAAAAGACCCACAAGGTAAATGTTTGGATATACATTTAGATATCAGTGAATTGAGATGGCAGTTGCGATGTAACGTAATGTTATATCCAGGAACTAATGAAGCCATCAGTATTTCTAGTATTTTAAAATTAAAAAAATATTTTAGGATAACTTACAAATAAACACTTTATTATTCAGGAACATTCTTAGAATAAACTTATGATTTTTATGTAAATTTAGAAGTTTATTTATTATTACATAATATATTTTAGTATTGAATTCACATTCCTTATATATTTTTCTATGCATGAATTTTAATGGCCTAATTCATTTTAGAACAATTTAGTACAATAATTAAATAATTAGTGACTGATAAGGGGTTTTAATTGTGTAAGTATATGAGGCTGGGTTGGATTATTTGATACTGTTCTGATGAATTCCCTTGCATTTTTTGGGGAAGAAAGCCCTCAACATGGATTAAACTGTTGTTAATAAAAGCTGGTTGTTCTTCTAAGCTGTGGTTGCTTTTGGTTTTATACCAAGAATCAACAAAACCGACCTCAAATGCTATTCTGAAATCAACTTGTCTGTGTTTCTTTTGCAAAGTTTTCACTCTTCTTCCCTATTTTTCCCTTTTTAGAGCAATTCCATAAAAAGCATTCTTTTTAAAAAATGTTTTTTTTTATTTATATTACTTTATGATTAACAGTTGCATATGAGTATTCTGCAAGGGCTTGATTTAATGCAAAAGATGAAATTTAACAGTGTTAAAGTAAAATGCAATGTGAATAGCATATGCTTATGTTGTCAGAGTGAAATTGTATTGGTATTTGTACAGGGGTGTAATCTGATCAGCATATCAACCGACAATTTTTTAAATATTTTAGAGATGTGGGTTGTGGTAGATGCCTGTGGAGATAGTTGTGTGTATGTGTATGTGTGAGGGTGTGTGTGTGTGTGTGTGTGTGTGTGTGTGAGAGAGTATATATAGTGTGTGTGTGTGTGTGTGTGTGTGTGTGTGTGTGTGTGTGTGTGTGTGTGTGTGTGTGTGTGTGTGTGTGTGTGTGTGTGTGTGTGTGTGTGTGTGTGTGTGTGTATGTGTGTGAGACAGAGACATTGTATATGTGTGAGTGTGTGTGTGTGTGCCTGTGTGTGTGTGTGTGTATGTGTAAGACACAGTGTCCGCGTGTGTGCGTGTGTGTGTGTGTGTGTGTGTGTGTGTGTGTGTGTGTGTGTGTGTGTGTGTGTGTGTGTGTGAGACAGAGACATTGTATATATGTGAGTGTGTGTGTGTGTGTGTGTGTGTGTGTGTGTGTGTGTGTGTGTGTGTGTGTGTGAGACAGTTTATATGTGTGAGGGTGTGTGTGTATGTGTGTGTGAGGGTGTGTATGTGTATGTGTGTGAGTCTATATGTGAGAGCGAGAGTGTGTGTGTGTGTGTGTGTGTGTGTGTGTGTGTGTGTGTGTGTGTGTGTGTGTGTGTGTGTGTGTGTGTGTGTGTGTGTGTGTGTGTGTGTGTGTGTATATGTTTGAGGCCATAGATGTATGTGCATGGATGTGTGGGTGTGTCTGTAAAATACTGAAGTGAATAGCTGACCCATTAAATGTAATTTGTGGTGACATGTTATTGAGATTGTAACATTAGTCTGGATGGTCTGAGGCTATAGTAAAAACCCAATAGAATGGTCATGTATTACCATGTTATTTATTTTAGTTTTATTTTATGCACTTGTTAACTTGGTAAGCTCACTGGACAACCCAGGAGCATTGTCTGGTCAAATAATTTAATCATACAATATCCAAGCTGAGGTGGAAGGACAGTAGAGTTACTATGATTTGTTAGTTTCTATGCTGAATTTGCAAGATTGAGCACTAATTCATGCAGTCTTTCTAATTTATGGCTGTAATGTTCATAGTTCCGTCTATAAATACAGTAGCCTAGATGTTTTGAAGATGTCTTATTTGGGCTTAACATATTTAACTGACTGATCTCCTATAAGGAATTCTAGCTATAGTGATTGTGATTGACTACGTTAATTTGACCAGTTATTTTTTTGTGGACGAATTTGTTTGATGGGTGAGTAGAAGATATCTCTCAGCTTCTAATTTAGTGTGAGTTCTGTGTTTCTTTGCCCATGTTTGAATTTATATGAGAGGGTGAATACTTTCAATAGAGTTATGTATGATATGATGTTCTTTCGAGGAGTAGGGCTTTGATTGCAGAATGACCTAACAGAGTAGATTTGTATTTCAAAGAACTTATCTACATGGTTGCATATTAAATATTGGTAATCTGTGGAGCTCAACTTTTCCTTTGTGATTATAGTAGTACAGGCTGTTAAACAGACGTCTCAAGAGATATTGCTCTTGATATGATAGAGTACAAATGGGAATACAGTTAAACTAGGTCAGTGATCATTTAAGGGGGTTTATTTGTGTGGGAGATCACGTGGTTATATATTTACAATTTATTGATGTTTAATACTCTCATTTGAAGTATAAAAATGCACTATATTATAATTATGGATCATTTAAGATGGACAACCAAAGCTTGATAAACACCCTTAAGCTTAAGCTTGAGTGTCATGCTTACTAACAGCAGACAGTGTCTACTAGCGAAGAAGAAGAGCAAGAGAAATGAAATAGCTTTAAAAGCTTTTAAAATTTCACTCTGCAACAAAAGCATGGCAGAATGAAGTGTTTGATAGCTTTTAAACCTGTTAGTTCTACAGACAGCCACTCTGTCTCTGCATGCTATCTATTTTACAGCTCTAAGTAAAGCACTTTGTGCTCCTACACTTTTTTATTTATTTATTTTTTTAAGCAACATGTGCTACAAAGGATAACAATCAGGTCAGCGATTATAACCCTTCATGATAAGTTCTCAACATCAGTGCCAAGATTCTTTCTTGGCATCCATGCCTCATACATACAATAAGTTGGTTATGATTTTAGCAACCCCGTCATAAACTTCTATGCAATAATGGAAATGTTTTTAAGTGATAATGTTTAGGCAAGTTGTATTTGTACAGGAATAATGTTATGTACCACTGACTGTAGGATGATTGCACTTAAATGCCAAATTTTATGTGACTTGTTCATAATTAGTATGAGGATGCACCAGACAAAATCAAGAGATTCCTGTGTTACATATATATGGCTTCTAAGACTGACTAGTCCATGCTTGTTTTGAGAAACTGCCCGTTTGCTTTAGAAATATGTAAATAGATAATCTTTAAATTAATTAAAGTTTCTAGCTGCACCAAAATAACATATATTAGTTGACACTAATATTTAATTTACCTATGTTAATTTACATTGTATCTTGTATTGCATTATACCATGGAGTTTCGTCCTTTGCCCTCCACTGAAAATGATTCTATACCCAATCATTCTTTGTCCGTCAGCACATGAAAATAAATAAATAAATAAATACATACATAAACAATATATTAAGTGTTAAAAATATCTTACAGTCCCTTCTGGAGAAGTACTTCTTGGTTTCCACAATGAGTTGTCAAAGCTCAACCTCCCCAGGATTAGAATGTCCAAACTCTAATCCCTCACAAACTCCCTAGGATTAGAATCTCAAAACTCTAATCCCCTCAAAAACAGCCAAAAATATATTTTAAGTATTTCTGCAGGGCTACAAGATCCCTTGCACTTCCTGATGTAGGGGGTAAGCCCCTTACTCTGCCAATCTTACATAAACAAACTCCACATTGACACCAACTTGAAGAAGTGAGAATTAACCAAAAAGGACATCATTGCCAGCAAATTTTGCTAAAATGATTTTATGTGGAGGCACTGTGGTCCTTGGCATCTTTAGCCTCATGTAACTGACACTCAACAAAATCAAACTTCATCCACCAGTAGGGTAGCCATACTTATTGCAGTAACTAACAGTCGGAAGTTATAATAAAAAATAGATGAATAAAATTACAATGAGAAACAAGAAAGAGGTTACTCTTAAAATATGTAGTTATATTTGATTCCAACATTTTCAGAGCTTCTATACATACTTACGCAGTTATTTGTTGTTATTGCAACTATTTATTCTCCTCATAATCAGAAAGAGGTCCTTCTCAAGATAGCAATTAGTAAGTAAATTAATCAGTTCATAAAGTTTGCAACTGATATTTAAACACATACACACATGCACGCACACATTCGTGCACATGCGCGCACACACACACACATACACGCGCACACACACACGCACGCGCGCACACACACTTACTTTTTAATATTTTTAGCATGCATTTCCATTCTCTCCATTCCACATAAATTATTTCAGAAATTATCTGCAGGGCAGTTTGCAAGATGGATCAGTATTAGTTGTTCGTTCCCATTCAAGAAAACTATATCTTTGCTAAGAGCTTGGTGACATTAATTAGGCCTGTTTTAAAGACAGCAAATAAGTGTTGACAGCCATTTGTGACCAGTCAAAACAACAAACACAATGGGATATGTTCCTGAGGAGATGTTTGTTTATATCTGTAGTACTGGTGCACTCTAGTCCTCATTATTTCTGGTATCATAGTGCACACATCATTCAGATATTAACCAAAGTTTGTAAGACGAATGACAATAATGGCATGATCTCTGAGAAAGGCTGCACAATAAGTGACAGAAGTGAGGCCTAGCGTCATGGTGGCAATGAAACAGTTTCATCTGTAAACATAACTTTTGCCTATTTGAAATACTCTTTTTTTTTCAGAAGGAAAGCATAATAACTTGAACATATTCATTGACCCTAGGGGATTTAGGTAAACAAGAGTCTACAGCGAGTTTAAATGGACATGCCTATTATTTTACACAACATTAAAGTCAATGAAACTCATTGCTTAAAAGTATTAGAGAAACAGTTGTTTCTCATAACAACCCAGGTGGGTATGAGAGAAGATGTGAATGAATAAAGAACAGGAGATATGAATTTGTTTATTAGACTGGCATCAGAACATCTTTTGAGACAGACATGGAGTGAAACATCTCAGTAAGAAAGAGAGATGATTTGCTTCCTTGTCAGTAAACTTGTTGTAAGCCAGAATGGTGATAAAGAATGAAGTGCTGTCCTAGTATGCTGCCCTGTTAGTGACATTACCACCCATCAGAAAGGCATTAACGTACTATAAATTACCACCAGTGACTAGCACAGTGGTAAAAAACAATATGTTCAGCCTTGACTTAAGCAGTACGGTCAGAATAGCTCTCTAGTACTATACTTACCACTAAGGAGTGGCATAGGGGACACAGAAATGCTTATGCGTGGTACCATATCAGGGCAGAATGGTGGCAGAGCACTGTATGTTATTGTCAGGGTATAAAACACGGATTGAATAATTCCTCTTTTGTTTATCAGCAGTATTTCCCATAGGTCTAAATGGAGGAAAAAAGCCCTACTTTCAAGCATCAAAGAGCGGCACGACTGTCCTACATGGTCTCTACATCAGCACAACTCTAAATATTACTATCAGGGAGGAACACATCTTTTAGACACATGCACTATCCCTTCTGAGTGGTCCAACAGTAGGACTGGAAAATATCAAATTACCATACACTACTGTCTTGAAGTGGAAACAATCATTTCAATGATCTTCTGTCTTGTTGCTTATGCTCTTACAAGTAAGAATGACCAATGAACACGGACAGAGTCTTAAGTTCTGTTGTCTTGTCATTGCCAGCGTGTTAGGTTAGAAATTTGCCACATGGCAGACTGAAGTCTATCTTAAGGCAACTGAAATGTTGGGAAATAGATGGTCTGCCCCATAACAGGCAATGAAATGCATCACAATGACTCTAGATCACTATTTACTACTACCAAGAATAGGCAGGTGACCCTTCATTCATTTAATCACTTGTCAGTAAATCAGACTATTTTTAGACTAGTAAATGTATTGACAGGAAGTAGCCAGCTGTCCAGATGATGGACTGTCTTGATTAGTGGCTCAGCTTTAGGTCAGAATAGTGTCAGACCACTAAATGCTACTCCCATCAGTAATTAGCAATGTCATCACACAGATTTTGTAATCTTCTCAGTTGTGACTAAATCATGAAGTGCTTCCAGATGCTAAGTTTCTGAAGCATAGTTTCTGTCAGCCTGTGTATTATGTGTTAGAATGAAACAGGAGAGGAAGTGGAAAGTACAAAATATTAAGTATGTGCAAGGTAAAAAAGAAGTGAGTCTGTGTTGTAACTGTTGCATTTGTAGTAACTAGTCTAATGGCACATGCAAGACTCTTAAAGACAAACGTCATTTTGCAACAGAATGTGGCAATAATATAGTATTGATAAGAAATAAAGAAGTAAGTCAACAATACACCAATTGTTAGAGATACGTGTCCCCCACTGTGTCAAATGAAAAAACGACTGATAAGAAAAAGAAAGAAAGGCATGATATGTACCTAATAACAGGTTATTGCACACAACTACAGCATTATTTTCAGATCATCTGTTGTTGGTATAAGGGAGCTACCCACAGATAATGTGCCATTTGGTGATGTTGTAAATTAGTCTAATTTTACATAACTCAGAGTATGCATTGCATGCATTTACTGCTCTTGCTGTGTGTGCCCTCCATTTATCTAGAGCTGATGATCTCACTTGATTTTACAACTCATTTCCCAAGACTAAAAGAATAAACAATGAAGTTTTGGCTAAAGTCAGGCTGTCCTTATGCTAAGAAATAGATTCATGACATTGAGTGATTACATTATTGAAGCACATAACATCACCCACATAAGCTCAAAAAACAGAACATTAATGCTATGTGCCACCAGCTTTTCGGCAGTACTAAAAAGCTGGTAGCACATTGTTTGAGATCATAGTACATCAGAGACGGTTTCTTCCCCTTTCCCCACTGTAGTGCAATGTCAGAACTGGTATATATAATTAGCAGGGATGTGAGGGGGGGTGCAGGGGTTTGCCTTCCACTGCAAAGATGCTGTTTGCAGTTATGTTTGTTATGTTCTTTGATAATGTAAGCACTAATCGTTATGAATGCATGTCTATGCAAATTCAAAACTAAGCATCAATTCAGATAATGCAACTAGCAGACACAATGGATATTAATTTCATAGTTATCTAAATACGGTGTAGAGTCATCTCCTGGAAGATGTTTGGTAGACTGATGTCAGAACATTTACTGATTCAGGCATGGAGTGAAAAAACTCAGTGCGAGAGAAATGTCTTGCTTCCTTGTTAGCAAAGTTTCTGTAAGTCAGAATGGGGAAAGTGACATTCCCATTGCAGTCAAGAAAAGGAATGAATACAAATAAGAAGAAAATATAAAAAGTTTTCTAGTTTAGTTCTTATCTTGCTTGTTAATAGACATAGTCAAAAGCAGCTGTATTCACAATTAGAAGACACCATTTTGTTGCTCACTGATTTCATGTAAAGTGTCAAAACTTGCAGTTAGTAACTATGCTATCTGTGTGTGTGTGTGTGTGTGTGCGTGTGTGTGTGTGTGCGTGTGTGTGTGTGTGTGTGTGTGTGTGTGTGTGTGTGTGTGTGTGTGTGTGTGTCTGTGTGTGTTTGTGCCTGTATGTGTACATGCACTGTTTCTGAATGCATAAAAATCCATTTACCAGCTGCGCAAACCCTTTACCTATAAAGATATAGGATCACATCACGACCTGGTCAAGCGTACATATGCATACACAAGGAAGAATCTGCTTATACATTTAAATGGTTGTGCTAATTAATTTGTTTCAGTTAGTACAAATAAAACTTTTTAATTATGCTGGTGTCTTTCAGGTTTAATTGTTTAAATGTTGCCAGACTAATTCTTAGCATCTTAAATACTACTGCAGTTGTACTGTGCCTGCAGGTTTACTAAGTGTAGAAACTATTTGGTGAGGTTGGGTAAAAGAGGTGCATGAGCATTAAGTGGGATTTTTTTTAAAAAACAATTTGGCCCTATACATAATCATCACGCCTTCATTTCTTATTGGCTTATTGTTCCCATAATGTCTGGCATCCTTTGACACCTGGAGAAGAAAGCAAAGGTCATTCATATTGGCTAGCATCTACTGAGGGACAACAGATTTTTTGCATTGTACTAACACTCCCAGTGCTGGCAAGAGAACACATATTCTAAACAAGCATGCAAGCATGCTTCTGCATACCTGCAGAGCTCAGCTAAAGTGCTCTATACCTCCTGGGGATAACACTCTACAACACACCTCAAACCAAAATTATAGATTTTCGCAGAATGTTCAGATTTTTGCCTCATATTTTTGGTCCATTTTTCATAAAATTGTGCTTTTCTGGCAAATTAGTGGCAAACCATTAAAGACTGAAGTTAGAAAATAATGACAGACACTTGAGTTTCAGGCTTCATACCCTTCAGAAAATTCATACTAATACAAAACCTGTTATTCTATCAACTTTCTAAGTTGTAAGAGCAATATTTGTCCCTATTTTTGGGCCTTTGTCCCACTTTTATGTATAGCTTTGTCCACATTTCTTGCTCTAAGTGGTTGAGAGGTATGCTCTACAATAACATCTACTGCAGGGGCAACACTTACAAACCTTCCCCCAGAAAAAAGTACCATGGTGTAAGGCCACCTCCTCCCTCATCCCCAGACAAGGAAACCAGCACAACATTAGCCACTCAGTGCTATCCCTCCCCAGCCATCTGTACCAGTTGTAGCCCACTAATCAAATCTGGCCTGTCTGTAGCACAGTTAGGGTCAGCACCAATAAGCCACATAGCTAGAAATGCAATATACTTGAATTTTCTCAAAAGCATATTTTTTTTTCCTCCAGACTTCTTATTGCTTTTATCCTTGAGTAAAACCAACCTTCACAGACAGCTGCTGCCATATAAGTCTTGTTGGTCATATATATAATGACCATAGTTTACAGTAATACAAAGTTAGGGCTCTTTTTGTAGAGTATGTAGGAATATATTTAAATGACATTCTAAATTCATCTGTTACAACACTGCAGCTTCATCTATAAGCATGAAAATCTATGGCACAAGCTCTGTGTCATTCACTATGCAACACAAATTCATAGGTCCATAGGTGTTTACTAGGCTAACAACCAAAAGAGCCTTCTTAAGCCTAGCCATGCATCCCAAATCTCTGATGAGTTCTGATGCCCTTGATAAGTGTAAGCATGGGCCTGGGAGATGAACCATTTACAGGTTACCTGTTTGCATCAGAGACATAGGTGCCAAATCAGGGATGCATTTCTGGTTTTCCATCCAATTGTCCAAGTTGCACTTGAATTGGATTAGGGAGGAACTCTGCTTCACATGTATGGGAAGGCTGTTCTATAGACGGGGTAGTCTCTGAGATACATACCTATCTCTCCAGCAGGTTCTATTTATATCACAGGCAAGGTTTAAGTCTTTAGAATGGGTAATTCTGGTATGGTTTGTTTTGTAGATATGCAGGACGTCCATCAGAGTGGGGTCTGACAATGCACTGTATGCCAGGCATAGATCTCCCCTCAAAAGCATGTAGGAGACAGAATAAAGGGATAGGGCCTTGAGGCGGTCTGTACAGGACATATTACTTATGCCCTGTACTCTTTTAGTGAGGAACCTCTGTGGACCTTCCAGTTGTTGGATATGCCTGGTTAGGTACATACCAAAGGGGACATTGTACTCAATGATAGGTCTGATGAATGCCAAATATAGTGGAACAATGACTTCCTTGGACTTAGATGTCATACCTTTGTTTATAAGTTGAGCAGCATAGAATGATTTCCTCACTACTGTAGGCACATGATAGTCAAAGGCTAGATTACTATCTATGTGTATCCCTAAGTCCCTGACTACTGGGTCAGCTCTAAGGGGTGTGTTGTCAATATGATAGTTACCAGGTATGGATGACTTCCCAGAGAATAATATTATGCATTTTTGGCATTTACTTTTAGTCCATGACTCTGACACCAGCTGTTTGTCTGTGTCAGCCCCTCCTGGAGAACATTTGTGTCAGTGTGAGACTCAATGACAGCTTCTAATTTGCAATCATCTGCAAATTTAGTCAGCCAGAGACCACTGACATTGGCCTTGACTTCTGAGAAGTAAATGCCAAAAAGGAGCAGTCCAAGGACTGATCCCTGAGGGACTCCACTTGTGAATGGCCTCTTTGCAGAGGTGGACTCCTCAGTTCTAACTTCCTGGGCCCCTGTCTGTGAGCCGGCTGGCTATCTATCCACTGGGTGACATATGGGTTTGTATCTAACCTCTTGAGTTTGTCAGCAATGCCTGAGTGGGGTATTGTGTCAAATGCCTTGGCCAGGCCAAGGTAGGCAGTGTGAACGATTCTGCCCTCATCCATTGCTTTGGTGACCTTCTCAAAGAAGTCCATCAGATTGGGTAGGCATGGTCTGCCCTTTACGAAACCAAACTGGGTCTCTATTGATCATCTCCATGATAATTCTTTCCATGGCTTTACATATAAGACTAGTGAGACTTATGGGTCTGTAGTTTCCAGGGTCTGTAGATGGCCCACCTTTGTGCAGAGGGATGACCGTTGCCTTTCTCCAGTCATGAGGCATGAAGCCTGTTTGAAGGCTACAGTTAAATAGTAATTCCAGATGCCCTGATAGGTCATGTTTCATGCTATTTAGGAGGCATCCTGGGATATTGTCTGGGCCCATTTATGCAGACTCATCAACAACTCAGTTAAACAGTCAGAAGACCACCTGATCAGTGTTACAAGACACAGGAAAAGGATATGCTCCTGTACTTTATTTTGGCACTTTTTTGTTTTGTTTTTGAAGCTGTTGCACATCTCACCCAAGACTGACTTCCTCAGAGTTACATAAAGATAAAGGGTATGTGGCAATAAAAGAGACACCTGACACAGTTAGGTTACACAGATTTCTTCTGCTAGTAACAGACATCATCTGGCTTTGCTTTTATTAATTCTTATGTCACTATGATAGCTTATGTCCCTTGTGCAGTGAAGTGAAGCTATTCTGTTTCTTACATGTCCAAGATTAAATATTTTCCATATTTCATAGTCAGCCTCTATCGGGCTCACAAGTTTCTACTTAGCCCATTAATCTTTTATACCAATTTGATGAAGAAAAATGCTGTTCCAAAGCCACAAAATGGTACTTTAATAAAAAAATGTAAGCACTTTTGTTTCCAGAAGGAACAGAAACTTCATCAGACAAAACAAAAAGCTCTACCTCATTTCCTTTATATAAAAAATGGTGCCAAAAAATCAAATATTTAAAGAGCCACTAAATAAAAGATTGCTTGAGTACAAATTTTAGATAGAATCTCTGTAGACATAACACACTATGAACATAACACACTATAAGCATGTGTACCTGAATCTTAAAGGATGCTTTGACCCCAAAATTATATATAATGCAATGGGAACACTTCACAATGCCAAAATCCTGAAAAATCGAATTTCATATGGCGAAGACCATATGATCGAACTTTCGGAATCCCAACATTGTGAATGGAGATCTGCATACAGTGCGGAATAGTAGATTTCCCTTTTCCTCCCTGTAGTGCAATCTCAGAGTTGGGATATTTAAATAGCGAGTGTGGGGGGCGCAGGGGGGCTTGCCCCACTGCAGAAACATTTAAATTGTTGTTTTTTTTTAATTTGTTTTGGAATTTCGATATTCTGAAACATCAATCATATGGTCTCAATCATATGAAATCCGATGTTTCGGAATTTTGAGATTCTGAAGTGAATCCAATGCAATATATTAAATGCAATATATTAAATCCTATAAATGTTAAATCATATAGATAAATTGGTATATGATATTCAAAAAATGAATTCATGTAACATGTAAACAAAACTATAAAAATGTATGTATGTATGAAAAGCTGTGAAAAATGTTATGTAAAAAAGTTATGACGTATATAAAATGTTATCTGTATATAAAAATAGAATGCTTAATCAAATAATACCAGCTTTGAACTTTAAAATAGGTTTGATGAATATATCATCATTAAGCCATGGAGGGGTGGTGGCATTTAAGGAAACTTGCCAAAACAGTTCCCTTCTCTCTACCATAGTTTCCAAATCACCCCCTCTATCTGGAACACCCACCTTTTCTAAAATGACAAAAATCAAACTTATTAAAACCAAAACAAATGGTGGAGTGTTTGTAAAGAGCATTACTTGTGTCTTTGCTCCCAATGCAAAAAGTGGGACAAGTGGCACAAAAACAAATGTAAATTACTCTGCTGGTACCACAGTCAAATTTACCTTTAACAGTAAATAATTTAAAACAACCATGTATAAAAAAACTGCTGACTTCAAGAATGTACTTACATGTTGGCAATCCCCACATTTTGTCATACCACAACCTCTAATATGGCTAACAGTAACTTGTTTGTTAGATTCAAGAATGCTTTTGAAATTTTTGTATTTTTATAAACAAATTTGGGTTCCTGTCCCAACCTATCTGGGAGCCCTAGGGATCCAAACACAGTTGCCTAATGTTTCTTGATCGTATCCTGAAGTGAATATATGCTTGTGTTGTATTGCAATACAAGCACCTGTGAAGGACAATGACCACCAGAACCATTAATATTTACTGGATTAACAGCATTAACTGGGTTAACACCCAGGTTGTTCTTACACAAAAGGGGACCATATCTCAGATCCTGTTTTCCATAACATATTCAGTGGTACTGTCCAACAACCCTTTTGGATAAACCCATTTCCAGAAACAAGTCTACCAATTTCTTAACCTCTACCTCAAATACTTCTCCATCAGATATCAATCTGCTTAACCTGATTAACTGACCCGTTACTAAATTCTTTTTTTGCCAAGTTGGATGCTGGCTGGAAAAAGTTGGTTTCTTATATATATATATATATATATATATATATATATATATATATATATATATTGTATTCATATCTAGAATCCTATAAGTTTTTGTAAAGGGTCACATCTAAAAAGTCAATAGAGGTATTGTGATAGTGGTAGGTAAACGCTAGAAAGTCTGTGGAATGATTGAGGAAGACCATAACATTTTCCATGTCCTCAGGGTTTCCTTTCCAGAAGATAAAAATATCATCTAAAAATCTAAGGTACAATCCTAACATGGGTGCAAATTCAGAACTTACAACAAAACTGGTTTCTAAAAACCACAAAACCATATTAGCAAAGACAGGAGTAGAAGCTGCTCCCATCGCAACAACCGTGTATTGTTTATAGTATTCCCCTTCGAAGTACACAAAGTTATTGGTCAGAACTAATTCCATACATTGGTAGATAAAACTGATCTTATTATTAGCCAGGTTAGAATATTTAACTAAAGCCTGGTGGAACCAGTCCAGACCAACATCGTGGGGAATAACTGAAAAAAGATCTCGAACATCAATAGTCACAAATAGTGCATTAGGCAAAAAAGACGTTTCTGAAATTTCATTCAAGAAATGCCATGAGTCTTTTAAGATGTGGGGTTTATAAAGAAAGTTTTAAGCTTAATGTCCACAAGTTTTGCCATAGGTTTGGTATTCAATCCTGCAGGTGTCACTATCGGTCTCAATGGGGGGGATCAATAACTGATTTGTGAAATTTCGGGATACCAAATATTGCTGGCATCCTGGGTTTACGCACAGTCAGAAAGTCCCTAATATGGTCAGGTAAATCAAATGTGATGAAAATATCCTCCAAAATGAGGTCTATACTATGATAAGCAATGTTCACCTCATTTCGTGAGACCTCAACAAAAAATCTTCCATTGTGTAAAAATTCTAGCATCTTGGAGGAGCATAAAATTCTCTGCATAACAACGACACCCCCTCCCTTGTCAGGTTTCGTGATCCATATACTTGGATCATTTGCTAATTTGTACAAAAGTTCCCTTTCTTCACTGGTGAGATTGTGGAATTTGAACCTGTTATGATTAAAATATCATTCCATAATACTCTGCTCACATAACTGTTCAAAAAGATAAATACTGGGGAGCAGAGGGGGATTAAACATACTAGAGCTTTGCAAAGACAAATTACCAGACCTCAGCTCACCAGGAGGTAAAATGCATTTGAGGTTCAATTTCCTGGTGAAAAGTATCAATTCTGTTACCATATCTACCATATCAAGTTTAGTAGATGGTACATATTTAAAACCATGTTGAAACAAGGAACCAAACACAGGGAATACCTCAAGTGATGAAAAATTATAAATTTTACATCCTTGAAAATCATAAACACTGTCTACTGTACCAAGGTTATCAGCATCATCCAGTGTGGTAACAGTCACTAGTTCTGATGCCTTTTTCTCCGAAAATATTGCATTTAATATATTGCATTATATATATTTTTGGGGTCAAAGCATTTTTTAGGATTCAGGTGCACATGCTTATATTGTGTTATGTTCATAGTGTGTTATGTCTACAGAGATTCTGTATAAAATTTGTACTCACGCAATGTTTTATTTATTGGCTCTTTAAATATTTTATTTTTTTGGCACCATTTTTTATATAAAGCAAATGAGGTAGAGCTTTTTGTTTTGTCTGATGAAGTTTCCGTTACTTCTGGAAACAACAGCTCTTACATTTTTTATTAAAGTACCATTCTGTGGCTTTGGAACAGAGTTTTTCTTCATTTGGTGTCTTTTCCCTGTTTTGAATTTGGTTATTCAGTTTTATACCATTTTGAATGAAGTGATAAACTCAGTTTTAGCTGAAATCCGTTACATATTAATGGTTTCACCACATCTTATTTTTCTTTATTTATCCAACAATAAGATAGTATCTGTTAGTTTTAAGTAATACCACATGTAGTGCAATGCTTGGAGTAGATCTATAATTGTATTAATGTGATTACTTTGTGCTGCAGCTTATCAGAGATACATACTCCAGAGGTGGCAACATTTAATATACCTTGTTTTTATAGGATGGACAATCTTTTGGGCTAAGCAAGTTAATGTTCAAATAGATCTGTTCTAGCCAGATGGCAAGTACAAGTTATTACATTCCCCATCTTCTACCCTTCAAGCTCCATGGTCAAGTATTGCCCAGAACTAATGTTAAAAAGGGTAATGCCTTGATAGCTCAGAGTGTATATTTTAGTGCTGGTTAAAGTTTATTTTATTAAATGTGTTTTAGGGTTTTATTGGTAGATTGTTTTCTTCATTTTTTGATTTATAATACCTTGATGTATAACAATAGCATATAAAGTGATCTACAAATTATCAGGAATCAAAAGGAGGTAAAGTCTAGAGTTTCTTTTTTCCAATTAATGATATTTTCAAATTTTGAAATAAAAGGCAAACTATTATCTGGCTTGCACATACGTTCAGGAAAATACACAATGCAAAAAGTAGACTTTCACTTCAATAACAACTATACATTAAGAAAACATTTTGTATAACACTGTCATTGTTCCAGCATGACAAGGTCCACATTAATTTCCTCAATCATTAAAGATGTATATTTCCAGTTTCTCTTTTTAGTTTTGATTAAAATAGTTGGTCTTTATAATACAAAGGGTGAATAGTTGAATCAAACTGACCATATCACGATGTCCATCTCACAGTGTATGTCTGCTACCTGTCCTTATACTCAATGTCATTGCCCTAGACTAAGAATTATGTATATTGTAAGTTGTTCTACCTGACTTTCAGTGAGCAAAATATTCATACAAAATCTATAAAATTTTAAATAACAAAAAATATAAAAAGATAAAAATAAAAATAACACAGCAGGCTAGAGCTGGGTGATGGTATTTATTTGCAAAGCAGTGTTTCTTTTTGCTACTGCAGGCTGAATAATAAAAACTGAATCACAGGTTTGAGTAACCTATTAATTGTTAACAGGAGAAGTGAACCAATCTAAATCAGAGCCTTTTTTCAGCCACAGCATGACCCACAAGGGCAATGGAAAATTCAATGCTCTGAGCAGTATAGGTAGCCAATCAACTGGCACTTTTTTTAGGAGAGGGTAGGAAACTGGTACCTAGAGAAACCCAGAGTAGCTTGGAGATGTGAGTCAATGATTTTAACAGCTGAATCACTGTGCTGCCCTAAAAATTGTCATAAATAACTGAGTGGAAATTATGGAGAAGTGGCCATAACCTGTATCTGTGAGTAAGTGACAAGGAATGCCCAGTAGTCTCTCCAACTCTCCCCTCAATCCTTTTTTACTACCATCAGCAGACTTCAAGAAGTACCAAGCCCACTATTTCTTTCTCCATGTTCACTAAATAAGAAAAAATAACAATGGTCAATTTGCACTCATTCCAAAAATAGCTAGACATTTTATTTCTTATTTAATGAAGGTGCTATAACCTGGCTGTTTTCTTTTCATTCAGTTCTCCATTTTAGGTGAACATTAATGCATTCTATGTTTCATTTAAGGGAAAAAAAATAGGCTAAAAAACAGCTATTACTCATCTTACAGTCATTTTTTTCTCTATAAAATAGTCTTTACAAAACAGTATATGAACAAAGTGTGAATAACTTGTTCCCCTTTCTTCAGTGGCATTTCTATGTTACTTTGCCTTCAAGCATCCTTCCGTTACTTGTTTTAGGAGTTTATCACAGTGGTTTATAACATCATATTACCTATTACATTTCAGTCTTATCTGTGAGAAAAAGCCCACATAGCACAATATAAGTCGCTTTGTCGTTTTTGTGCTTTTCCTGTGCCATAAAACACATTTTTTGCTGGGTCAGATACTCCTGCTTTATAGTGGGATTACTTTTCTTGGATACCATGCAAACAGCTCTGTTACTGTTTGGAATTAGCCACTAGTTAGAAAGGAGGTCATGACAGTATAACAGGGAATTTGACACCATGGGCTGACAGAAGGAAGGACTATAACAGATGTCTCCATGCCTGACCATTTATTAGCTTTTACAAAAAGCAATATAGTTTAGGCATAATCCATATATGAAAAAAGTAAGGATTCATTGCAGTGAGATTAGAAGACAGAAGAGAACACAAACCATAGTTACTAAAAATAATTTATATACTCTCTCCTTCTCTCTCCAGAGATACTGAAAGAAAGCACTAATTTGGAATGCTTCCATTTTAAATTAATTAACAGAGCAGACTACAGGAGAAGGGCACTTATAATTGTATTTTCTGGGGAAAATGTTAGTTAAAAATAAAATCACACTAGTGTGGCTACCCTGATTAGTCCAGGCCATTTTGGTGGACCAGATTAAAGACAGATAGATAGAGAGATAGATAGATAGATAGATAGATAGATAGATAGATAGATAGATAGATAGATAGATAGATAGATGCATAGATAGTTGTGCTACAGAAAGTTCAGTAGTATAAAGAAAATAGATAAAAATAACCTTTTTTAGTCTTTTACTCTAGCAGTCATGTAAACTGCATCAGTACAAAGCACTTGAAAATATGTTGCGATGCACAAAGGAAGCCCCACATACCATACCGGAAAAGGGCCAGTCAGTAACTCTGGCACATACCCCAAAAATCTAAAACTGTCTAACACGAACTGTTATATAATGCTTAAATGTGTAAGATGGAACTATCCTGTACCTACCAAAAACAAAACATTGAAAGACAAATTAAAACAAATTTTATCATCTATGTCTTCAACACAGGAAAATAATACATCAAGAAAATGCAACACAATAAAACATAAATTATTGGTTAGCTGAATGCATGCAGTCTGAAGTTAAAAACTACACTGCCAGTTTAGTGCAGTCTGAATTATAGCTTCCCTTTTGAATTTGCATACAGTCACAGGAATAAGTCTTGTTACTCCTTTTTAAAGTTGTTTCCATGTGAAACAGAAATACTCCCAACTCTGCAGGGAAAAGGACAATTGAGAAATACTGTACCAGGTATTATTTTATCTAGTGGGAGGAGTAATAGGTTCATAGGTTCATAGGTTGGTACTAGGCTATCAGCCCTAGGGCCTATACAAGCCTAGCCATAACAATTCCCTGGCTATTTCTTCCCACATTATTTACTTTCCTGGTCCCCTGTCTAGCAGGGCGACTGACGTGATCCCTGGGGTGAATTTCCTTTCTCCCATCCAATTGTCAAGGTTCCTCTTGAAGAGGTCCAAAGAGGCACTCTGCTTGACATGTATGGGCAATCTATTCCAGAGTCTGGGGAGTCTCTGGGTCAGGAATCTATCCCTCCAGCATGTTTTGTTTATTGTGATGACAAGGTTTAGATCCCTGGAGCGTGTAGCTCTGAGGGATTGGGATTTCTTTAAGTGTAGCATGTCCAACAGCTCTGGGTTTGACATGGCCTTGTATGTTAAGCAGAGATCGCCTCTGAGTAGACGATATGTGACAGAGTATAGCTGGAGTTTTTTAAGGCGGTCAGTGTAGGACATCTGCTTTAGGCCTGTGATTCTTTTAGTGAGGTATTTCTGAGGCCTTTCCAGTTGTTGCAGATGTCTTGAGAGGTACATACCAAATGGGGCATTGCATTCTATAATGGGTCTAATGAGGGATGAGTACAGTGGGACAATGACCTCCTTCTTTCTGGATGAAAAGCCCTTCGTGATGAGGTGTGCCACATAGAAGGATTTCCTGACTGTTGTGGTGATGTGGTTATCGAAGGTGAGACCACTGTCCACCTGTGTCCCTAAGTCTCTTATCACACTTTCTGTGTTTAGTGTACTGCCACCTATATGGTAATTCATGGATACATGTTTTTCCCAAAGGGGATAACAATACATTTCTTGGCATTGAGCTTGAGCCCATGGCTCTGGCACCAAGCATCTGTTTCTGTAAGGCCCTTTTGTAGAGTATCCACATTATTTGGGGATTCAATAATGGATCCCAGTTTGCAGTCATCTGCAAATTTTGTTAGCCAGAGTCCCTTAGTGTTGACCTGTACTTCAGAGAAGTAGATGCCAAACAAGAGCGGCCCCAGGACTGAACCCTGAGGTAGTCCACTTGTCACTTGTCTGGAGCTGGATTTGGAGTTCGCTACTTTTACAGTGTGGGTTCTACCAGTAAGCCATTTAGCAACCCATTGGGTGACATAGGGATTAATGCCCAACTTAGCAAGTTTATCTATGATTCCAGAGTGGGGGATGGTGTCAAAGGCCTTGGCAAGGTCTAGATAGGCTGTGTGGACCACCTTACCCTTGTCCATGGCTCTGGAGACTGATTCAAAGAAGTCAATCAGGTTCAGGAGACAAGATCGGCCCTTCACAAACCCAAACTGGGTGGGGTCCAGTGTTTGAAGGTTGCCAATGTCTTTGTTTATAAGTTCCAAGATAATACACTCCATGACCTTGCAGATAAGGCTTGTCAGACTGATGGGATGGTAGTTTCCGGGATCCAAGTTGGATCCCCCCTTGTGGATTGGGATAACTGTAGCTCTGCGCCACTCAGTGGGCACGAAACCTGAGGTGAGGCTATGATTAAACATGACACTTAGGTGAGGTGCCAGTTCATATTGTAGTTCATGTAGTACACAGCCCGGGATGTCATCTGGTCCCATGGATGCTGTATTCTTGGCTTTAGAGAGTGCATTTTGTACCTGTGTGGCCGTTATTACTGGAATTTGGCAATCGTCCGGTATTGAGATGGGCCATTTAGGGGGTGAGAGGGGGGTGAAGTTGGCACTGAATCGATCTGCCAGGATATTGGCAATATCCTTTGGATCAGTATATTAAATGCCATTCTGTTTTATCTCAGAGCAGATATGAGCATTGGCATTTAGATTCTTGACATAGTTATAGAATGCTTTGTGGTTGTCTTTGGAATCTTTGGCAATTTTATTTTCGTAACTAGCTTTGGAGGATTTTATGAGGCATCTCAGTTTCTTACTGAGGCTAGTAAGGGAGTTTTTTGCATCCTGGGATTTTCCTCTTTCTCAACCTAATCTCACCTATTTTACCTTGCTTTATCATAGGATCATAGAAGGTTACTAGGCTAATGGCCCCAGGGCTCTTACAAGCCTAGCCAAATTCAACCTCATGTTCCCAAGGGTGTCTGGTTCAAGCAGACACCAAAATCAGCACCTATTGTCCCTGTCCACGTGGGACACAGGTGGAATATACAAACTACTCACTGGTATAATTTGCAAAAATCTTTTCAAGGTCATCTGTTCTACTCTGGGGTGACTTCATTTTGTTATTATTTATTCTATTTCATTGTGGTTCTATTTGCGTATTCAGCTTCTGTTCTACTTCAGTGTTTTATTTTTTGTTGTGTATTTCAATCTTTCATCAGTTTGTCTGAATGTATCTTAGGCTGCATCTTAGAAGCATAAGAAATTGCTAAACTGCATACCTGGATTATCAGTATAAAAACAGATATTCTCAGTGTAACTGAAACCTGACTTAAACTCAGCATAAATTACTCCAAAATTACATCTCCTGTCTATAATATCATTGGTAATGACTGTTTAAGGTGGAAAGGTAGTGGTATCGCTTTAATAATTCCCAACAACTACCACATTTCCCCTTACAACATACCAATACCAAAATTCAATTCAGCAGAGCTTCTTACTACTTTGCTGAAATTAAACAGTTATAAACAAATATGCATTACTGTTCTTTAAATCCCTGCTGGCAAAAAGAAAAAATAGATACACTAGAAAATATCCTACAATGGATATCCATAACAATTCCCCAAGAAAAAATACTGCTAGGTGATCTGTCAGTTGTTTGGATGTAAACTCTAACTGCTGTACATCTAGTGTGAACTTATTTGGTTTCACACAACTAATTAATAGTCTCACACATCATAGCAAGACATCAAATTCCCTATTAGACTGGATCCTAATATCAGACCCCATCAAATATACCACCTCTGCTACAATGTCTGACTTTTTCAGTAATTATCTCCCAATCTATACAACCAGACATTTCACACATCCATTTAAATAGTATGTTTATAAAACAACATGCAACCTTTCCAAGTTTAACCCAGAAATGTTCATTACTACCCACCATCTATTAACAAGAATTTCCTCCACTTAGATGATGCTGTAAATGAATTCAATACAATACACCTTTCCTGAATATCCTGAATGGCCATGCACCTCCTAGAAGGAAGACACTTAAAACAATGTAATTTGGCTATACAAAAAGAGTAGAATGCTAATGCAGGATAGAGAAAAAACATGGAAAGAATGGCAACAACATAAAACACCCCAATATCCTGAAAACTTCAAAATCCTTAGCAATCGTACTAAAAGAAAATTAATGAAGACAAAAAATTATGCTATAAAAACTTTCAGAATAATAGTAAAAACAACCCTAAAAATTCTGGACAGCCATTAAAGAAATCTTGCATACTGGCCATAAATTCAACCCTAACAGCTCTCCCAATGACTCATCAAAGGAAACTGCAATACAGTTCAACTCTTATTTCATAGATATTATAGCATCTCTGATCAAAGATTCCCCAGCATCTAGTCCTAACCCTGCCCAGCAGCTCCTTATCACAACATTCACTTTCTCCTAGAAATCCGTGCCCACCTCCTGTATAAAACTACTCTTAAACAAAGTCAAACCATGTTCTCCTTCAGCTGATGACCTTCAAAGTTAGTACCTTAAAATAGCAGCCAATAGTATTGCCTACCCTATCTGAATCCTTATAAATAGTTCAATGCAGGAATTGCATGTTCCCTCTCCCTGGAAAAAGTCACATATTATCCCTCTGCATAAGGAGGAAATTCAACAGACATTACTAACTTTAGACTTCTCCAAAATACTTGAAAATCTATTCAAAAACAATTGTTAAATTATCTCCTGCAGATAGAACTCATATCCCCACACAACATAGCTTCTGTCCCTCCCATAGTATTAACAATGCACTTCTAACCTATATATATTTTGTTAATAAAGCTAAAGATAAAAGCAAACTAGTCTCCTCTTTATTTCTAGACTTGTCAAAAGCCTATGGTGCAAAAGCTACCTATCCAGTCAGTAAAATGGCACTCTTCCCTCTCTTCATACCCCCCCCAGTAACCAATGGTGTATCACAAGCTCTATCCTTGGTCCCCTCCTCTTAAACATTCTCACCAACAGCCTCCATACATCCACACAACATGCCTCCCTAATACAATATGCAGATAACTCCATACTCATTTGCATACCTGACAACATGGTACACATCCAAAGAATCACTCAAGAAGCTTTAACAGAACTGAAACATGCCTTTGTAACTCATAACTCATGCTCAACACTATAAAAACAAACTACTACTTTCCCCAAATCCCTCTAACATGAAAAAATACAATTTAAAGTCCTCTCTCTTGATAATACAGCCATTGAAATCACTTCTCATATCAAATTATTAAGGATGATAACGGATGGTAATCTTAAATTTGACCTGCATGTACAAAAATGCATAAGAAAAATCATTAAAAACTAGTGATGTTTTATAGAGCCAAAAACTTTCTCATTAACAAAACTACAGCTGCACTTGCAGTTCATATCTCCTCCCCACACTTCTTTATGATGCTTCCATCCTTACTAACCATCAGGCATCACAAAAATCAGAACTTGAATAATGTTATAATGAAGTTGTTACATTTACAGCAAGTACACTTTCAGAACCCACCACTGTATAGCACTAAAAAGCCTAAATTGGTTAGAACTACCCCATCAGCTAACATATACACCTCTTCTTACCACCTATAAAATTATCCAGAATCCATCTACTTGTTCAGCACTTAATAGCATTCTACACAACTATGTTCCCAGTCAGTCATTATGATCCAGTGATCAAAAACTCCTGTCTGTCCACAAACCTGTCAAATATGTCAGGCATTGTCTGTACTCGTATCATGTTGCTAAGGTCTGGAACTTTTTGTCTGTATCCATCAGGTCAATACCCTTCCTCGCATTCTTCAAAACCATTCTGAAAGACTTCCTAGCCGAAAGATGTCTCTGTTCTTTATCAACACGAGGATAAACTATATCCCTAAAAGAGAACAAATACCTTTTCATGCCTTATATCTCCTTACACTCCCTTCTTCACTTACTTTCTTAGTCTATCAGTTTCTCTCCCCTGGCATTCTCTCTAAATATAGCATAAGCCTGCTTTTCTCTCACTTCATATTGCAATTCCTGTTTGTATCATAATAACTTGCCTTTAATTTCTCTATAAACTGGCCAACATTTCTCTAACTATTAAATCATTGACACATAACTTGTATCTATTTTTAACCATTTTCTCATATTATGTCTAATTATTTAAACTGAGGTTATTTTTTATATTATTTGTAAAGATCATAAAATGTTTGTTCTTAAAATGTGTTGGAATACTTTGGAGCTTTTCTCTCTGAGTCTCTGCTGAAAATGGGCTTCTACCCAGTAGGACTTTCCCAGTAATCAAATGTCAATTAAATAAAACTAAAATAAAAAGTAGACTGCAGTATTCTGCATCATCATGACACTAGCATCAGCACTTGAGCGGACAGACAGCACCTCAGTTTGGAATCTTAGAGCAGTTATCCCATCCATTGCCAGGAATGCAGTGATGAGGGGAATGAAATTTAACTGCAGCAGATGATTGCATTTAACTGTCTCTGGTATATAACAGTTTGGCTTAAAGGGAATGTCTGTCCTTTTTCATTCAGTTTAACAGTGAAAGTTCAACAGACCTGGTGGTAAGGAAGAAGACATAAACCATGCTAGAGTTCTAAGGAAAAAATTATAAGAAGGAAAACTGAAAGCTATAATTATGTCATTTGCACTGAACTCCTGTAACTAAAACCAGAAGGACCAAATACTGATAAAAGAAAATTTTATTTTAAGCAATACTTGCAGTGGTGATGTTCTCAGCTTGTATGCTTGGCTGATTTGATTTTATAGGCAAGAACTGTGAACTTTACCCATAGCAGATGAACCAGAATCCTAGCAGCCCAGAAAGATTGCTGACTTTATCCCTAAAGGACAGATGAGAACGTCTAGAATCCCTCATCCAGTAACTTTTACTAACAATTTCTGCAGTGCCATATCATGAGTGCAGGGCCATCCTATACAAACAAATCCTGTATTGTTAGCACTGGTTATAACCTTGTCATTGTTTAGGCCTTTCTTCAAGCATCAAAATCAGTAGAAATTAGTACAAAAAGTGTGTCAAAAGATTATATAGACCAGGGCCACAGCTAATGGAGTTCTTCATCATAACCTTTCCTTGACAGATATTTTCTGAAGCCTAAACATCAAACAACAAGAGAGAGAGGTTATAAATGCTAAAGTGGGCTTTATGTGAAAGTGTTACAAGTATACTTAAAATAACAATTAAATCATACATGACTATTCATATGACCCAGCAGCTTTGTGATTCATTTATCTAGATGAAGACACTTTTTTCCCAGTAGTCTCTGTTTCCCCTGACATTTACTTAGAACCACGGTTCACATTACTTGGCTCAAGAATTACGTGCTGCAGAAAAGTAATGTCACTTACATAGTAATTGTGTAAAGTAATATGTTAATTCAAAAGAGGCACTTTGCTCCCAAACTGAATTAGCATTTTATTTCATTTATTTTACATTTTACATTTGTTGACCGGGCTAGTCTAACTGGTTATATGTCCATTTTCAGTAGAGGCCCGGGGAGATAAGCTCCGAGAAAGTAAAAATATAATCACATTATACAAAGATTAATTTGTGTTAAACATTGCAAGAAAAAAAAAAACAGGGAATAATCACAGTGGTCGTTTGTTCATAGCATAGTGCTAAATATACAATACAAATGTAGTTGCAATACAACATATAAAAAGATAGCAGCTGAGTTAGAGTGTTAGTAAACAGGTTGACATAGAGAAGGAAAACAAAAAGTAGGAGCTGTAATAATCAGTATAAGAGTTAATAACTAGTCTGCTTAAAGAAATTAAGAGGATGCAAGTAAAAAAATCTAGAAAGGTCTAGGTCAGTTGTTAAGAAAAGGAACAAGAATATTGAGAAGAAGAGAGCAGGTAGATCCAAGCAATAAAGGTGGTAGATCAGTCAGGTTTGGTACAGGGGCACAACCGGTGTGTTCTGAGAAAAAGTTTCAGTTTGTTTTTAAAGAGTGATATAGAGGGAACTGAGGAAAATTCGCTAGGAAGAAGGTTCCAGGGTTTTCCAACAGCATTAGAGAAAAGTGAGTCTCCAGCCCTGTTGTTTGACTTACAAATATTTACTAGGTCTATGTGATGAACGTAAGGTCTTTAGATTGTTGTAGGGGATAATGAGTGTAGATAGTATAGGGGTATTGGCAGGATGGTAAAGGGTTTTGTGGGCAATGGTAAGTTGGTGGAATTTAAGCTGATTTTGTAATTCAAGCCATCCTAGTTGCTTTAGGTTAATACAGTGGTGGGTTCTGAAAGGGTTTCCAGTGGCAAATCTGGCTATGCTATTGTAGGCACTTTCCATTTTATTAAGGTTGATTTTAGAGAGGTTAGTGTACATGGGTGAGGCATAGAGGAGAGTAGAAATTAGGTGAGTATGAGCAATAGCAGGAGAGAGAAAGGGTTTGATCCTGTAGAGAGAGCCCAGTTTTCTATTAGCAGATTTTAAGGCATTATTAATATGGGTGTCAAAGTTAAGGTTGTTATCTACGGTGATACCAAGTAGTTTGGTAGTTGGGTCTGGGGATATAGGAGTACTGTTATTGGATGTTTCTGTGAAGTCTATTGGGGGGGACTTACAAGTAGGGGTGAAAAGGAGGAGTTTAGTTTTTTTGGGGTTAAGTAGGAGACAGCGTTGAGTAAGCCATAGTTTGACTGTGTTAAAGACCTTTTGGGTGAGGGAGTAAAGCTCAGGTATGGATGTGGCTGAGCATATAAGTGTGGAATCATCTGCATATTGTATGCATGTAGCTTGGGGGATTGCTAGGTAAAGGTCATTGATAAATATAGAAAATAGGACAGGTCCTAATATGGACCCTTGGGGGACCCCTATGTTGATGGGTAGATGGGTAGATAGAATATTATGCCAAAGCACGGCCTGTTGTCTGTTATCCAGATAGGATTGGAACTATTTTATAGCTAATGCATTTAGTGACAGAGATTTGAGGATATTTATAAGTAACTGGTGATTTATCATATCGAACGCATTAGACAGATCTATAAACAGTGCAGAGGAAAGCATATTAAAGTTTTGTTTTTTGTTGATACAGTAAGTGAAGGAAAGAAGGGCAGTAGTAGTGTTGTGTGAAGGTCTGAAACCATGTTGAGAGTTGAAAAGTAAGTTATTATGGATTAGGTGGTCTAGCAATTGTTTATGGATGCATTTTTCCATGATCTTTGCTAGGAGAGACAGTAGGGCAATGGGACAGTAATTGGAGAGTTCAGTGGAGTTACCTCCCTTATGAAGGGGGATAATATGGGAGACCTTCCATATGCTAGGGGTGTGTCCTTCAGTGATTGTTCTATTGATAAGAATGGAAATGGGGTAGGCAATAGATTTGGCTGCCTTTTGTAGGTATTCAGCAGGTATTTGGTCAGCAGAAGGAGTGCATGGTTTAAGCTTTTGGATGAGGGCAAGAATATATGTAGCTGGGACTGGTTGGAAGAGAAATGGAGGGGGTGGGTTAATGATATAGTTGGATATAGGTAAGTCCTGTGTGGATAGCTGACTGGCAAGGTTTTGAATGGCTTCAATGAAATAGGTATTAATGGTATTAGCAGTCTGTTTAATATTATCTTGGTCTGTGCCTTGTGTGGTTGGTGTGATGGTTTGACCTGGGTGTAATATTTGATTAATACTTGCCCAGAACTTTTGTGGTTGATTATGGCGGTAGTAGTTTCTTTTGTCAGATAGCACTGCTTTTTTAGTTTCATTTCTTAGTTGCCTGAAGTTTTGATGATCTACTGTTTTTTTTTGTTGATCACGATTTGTTCCAGTATTTATTTCTGAATTTGATTTTTTGCCTGGTTTCTTTTGAAAGCCATGGGGCAGATTTAGTTCTCATTCTTATAAAGCACATTGGGGCATGGTGGTCTAGAATGGCCAAGAAGTTAGAGTTAAAGTAATTGACAGCTTCCTCTAGTGGGAGGTATTTTAAGGGAGACCAGTTACATGCTCTTAGTTCCCTTTGGAAGAGATCAGGGTTAAAGTTTTTCTTGGTTCTAATTGTTCTAGATATGGTTGGGTTGGGTAGATTGGTTTTATGCCTGATGATGTAGGTTAGTGAGTGGTCACTTACATCATCAGGGAGGGTACCAGATTCATATGTCTGGAGATGACTATTTTTTAGAATCCAATCTAAGGGATTTTCTTTCTTATTAGGCTTGTTTATCCTGGTAGGGAAGGTAATGGTTTGTGATTATATGGCTTGTAGGGTGGCAACTGCTCAAACACTTCCAATCAATGTTAAAATCACCTAGGATTATGGTTTCTTGAGGCAAATTTTGAGATAGCCAACAGAGAATATTCTCTATTGTGGCAATGTTATTACCAGCATTCTCCTGTTATGTATGGCTGAAAAAGTTGTTTTTAAGAATAAGTGTTTATGTACCCACCAAGAAAAGCATATTTGTTTACTTCACAAATTCCTCAGCCAAGTTTTATTTTTTATGAATAGCTACAGTTAAGTGTGGCAAACAAAAAATAGTTTAAGCAGGTAATGTTTTATCTGTGACACAGTTTCACATGATGCAAAATAGCCAAGTACACATGGCAGCAAAATGAATGATCAGTAGTAAATGGCTTTGGGGGAGGTGCCAAACAGAAGTAATAAAAAGTAGGTTAGGAATCATATCTGATGTTCTGTGATAAGTAGAAAAGACCCAATGTGGAATAATCCTAAATGAAGAAAGGACAAATAAAGAGAATGTTTAGTATGAGCTTTAAATTCCCATGTCAAACTACAAAACATGAAATATGATATAGCCCAAAATGATGGAAACTTATGAGATGAACTGTATAGCAGCTACAGCATGTTGTCAGTAAGGATCACTATTCTCAGGGTACTGAATGATAATGTATGTTGGTCAAAATATATTTGAATCCCCACCAGTGTTTGGATCCCTGATCCTGTTCAGTGCTTCACACCCTGAAACAGAACAGCATATAGTATGATCAAAAGGAAGATGAATCCACAGAGGTGCCTGCATTGTGCTCACCTCCGTACTGCTGCTTACTGATGTGTGGTATCACCGTGCATCCTGATAAGCATCTGTGTATGTGTGCTCTGCACCTGATGTACCCTTCAGCCAACCCTCATGTAACCCTATCACACTGCACTGTCTGCAGGTGTCCTCTAATTGTACTAGAAACTGTGCAAACATGAAGCACAAGTCTACATGCCACATGCTGGACACTGTGTCAGTAGCAATATAAAACATTTCCAACCAAGAGAAGACAGAGTTACTACATTATGGACCTTTGCTTCTGTCTCTTCAGCTGTATGCAGTGTTTGTAGGTCTGTTGCTATTTGTTATATTTGTGTAATATCCCTTCCTTTCAGATGTTTGCTAACAATCTTTTGCAGAGTTACTCTGTCTTCTCCTGTTATCTCTTACTTACATTTCTGATCCCAGTTCATACATACCGTAACTTAACATTAGTTAAAAAAAACTCAGATCCTTTTGCAATACCATAAGATCTTGTTATTTATCATTTAAGATGTCAAGTTCAATACTTAATGTTTCATTTTTTGAATAAGATGTATTATTACTCACTTGATTTTATCCTAATACTCTGAGAATTAATGCAATCTTTATTTAGTGGTTAGCTTAATATTGTGTTGAAAAGCTGTACTGTATAACCTCATCTTGATGTTTTAGGTTCATAAGTTCATAGGTGTGTACTAGGCTAATGACCCTGGAGCCTTTACAAGCCTAGCCATAGGATTAACCTGGCATCGTGTCACCTGACCATAGTTCCTAGTGCTTCTGTTGAGCAGAGCCACTGGAGTTATCCCCAGGATGAATTTTCTATTTCCCATCCACTCATCAAGGTTTCCCTTGAAGAGGGTCAGTGAGGTGCTCTGCTTGACATGTGTGGGAAGTCTATTTCATAGCATGGGCAGTCTCTGGGTTATGAACCTGTCCCTCCAGTATGTTCTGTTGATTGTGGTAATGGGTTGAGGTCTCTGGAGCATGTGGTGCGAAGGGATTGGGATTTCTTTAGATGTAGCATTTCTAATAGAGATGGGACAAACATGACTTTGTAAGTCAAGCAGAGATCGCCTCTAAGTAGGCGATATGAGACAGAGAATAGTTGGAGTTTTTAAGGCCTAGGATACTCTTTACGAGGTACTTTTGCGGCCTCTCCAGTTGTTGCAGGTGTCTAGTGAGGTACATGCCAAATAGGCCAATGTACTCAATGACTGGCCTAATGAGGGAAGAGTAGAGGGTGACAATGACCTCTTCCTTCCTGGATGCAAAACCCTTAGTAATGAGATGTGCCACACAGAAGGACTTTCTCACCACAGTGGCAATGTGGTGATCAAAAGAGAGGTTGCTGTCAGCCTGTGTTCCCAGATCTCTTATAATGCCTTCTATGTTCAGTGGACTACCATCAATGTGGTAATTTATGGGAATTGGGTTTTTCCCAAAGGGGATGATGACACATTTTTTGGCACTGAGCTTAAGGCTATGGTTCTGACACCAGTCGTTGGTCTCAGTGAGACCATTCTGTAGCATGTCATCATCACTTGGAGAGTTAATAATAGCTCCCAACTTGCAATCGTCTGTGAACTTTGTCAGCCAGAGTCCCTTTGTATTGGCCTGGACTTCAGAGAAGTAGATACCAAACAGGAGAGGACCCAGGACCGAACCCTGTGGGACTCCACTCATGACTAGTCAGCAGCCTGACTTGGAGTCTACTTTCATTCTGTGGGTTCTATCTGTGAGCCAGTTTGCAACCCACCTAGTACTATAGGAGTTGATGCCTAGCTTAGTGAGTTTTTCTATGATTCCTGAGTGGGGAAAGGTATCAAAGGCCTTGGCCAGATCAAGGTACGCTGTATGAACCACCTTGCCTTCATCCACAGCTCTGGTCACTGACTCAAAGAAGTCAAACAGGTTCAGCAAGCATGATCTACCCTTCACAAAACCAAACTGTGTGGGATCCAGAGTTTGGAGATTCCCTACATCCTTGTTTATTAGGTCCATAATGATGTATTCCATAGCTTTGCATATCAGACTCATCAAGCTAATGGGGTGATAGTTCCCAGGGTCTGTAGTCACTCCTCCTTTGTGGAGAGGGATGACTGTAGCAGTGCACCATTTGGTAGGGACAAAGCCTGAGGTGAGGCTGTGATTGAACAGGCCACACAGGTGAGGTGCCAGTTCACTCTCTAGTTCATGTAGAATATAGCCAGGGATATTGTCAGGTCCCACAGAAGCTGTATTCTTGGCCTTGGACAGTGCTGTTTTAACCTGTGCAGCAGTAATACTGGGTGCCTGGCAATCTACTGGTATTGTAATTGGTCCTTTGGGGAGGGGTAAAGTTGGCACTGAATCTGTCAGCGAATATATTGGCAATATCTGTTGGCTTGGTATAGGAGGTACCATTGTGCAGTAGCTCAAAGCAAATCTGCGTATTGCCATTGAGATTCTTTACATAACTATAGAAGGCCTTGTGGTTTTATCAGAAATGTTCATAGCTTTTTTAGCATTTTGTTAATAATAATGTTGTTGTTAATAATAATGTTGTTAATTAGGTCATTATTATTTTTTTTCAAAGTTCACTACATATTTTTAAGGAATACTGCCCTTTAGCAAAACAAGATTTTTTTGAATGTTTTTTGAAATATTTTACAGAAACATAACTCACTGTTCAACTGTCAGACTTGGTCAAACAACCATCACAATAGATACAATTATCAGTTATGCCCTTTGTATAGCTGTAGGTTACTAGTGATATGTGTAAATGCACAATTGAGCAGTACTTATATGTTAACAGGCCTTTGCCATATGTCTCATATTCATCTCTTCAGGATCATGCTTCCTCCTGTGCCATTCTCACTAATCGCTATCATCCAGGTTCCATTTTCTTCAACAATGAAAGCCACAGTTCTTTGGACCTGTGTAGTTAGATATATACTTGTGACCATGGCATGTGACTGTACCATTTTATGCCATTCTAGCATCTGACTTTCTAGAGGGAGAGACTCATTGGTTTTCTGGCACTTACTGAGAATCTGTGTTTTGTGGGTTGTTCCTCCTGTCAGCAACAGCAGCTTAAGTAAGTCAAACAGGACAGCTTTCTCTTGGTAATGCGACTTGTGACATATATAAAATAATCTGTTAATTCGGAAAGTTCCTCACTAACTATGTACAGTCAGATAAATCCTGTGTGCTTCCTTAATTTGTGCTTTATGACATGTCCTTATCATGTTTAAGAGGTCACTGTTTTCAGACTTATATCTCCCATACCTGTTGCTTGGTTTTCTTATCCTCTTTTTCCCCATTTTATCCCCTACACACCTAACCATCAGCTGCTCCCAGTGCTTTTCCTTGCCCAGGCATATACCAAACCAAACTTGGCTTCCCTTAGACTGACTCTGACCATGTCTGTGGTCATTAATGAGATTTTGGTAACTACTGGCAGAATCATAATGAGCAGAATCATAATACTGCTGAAGAGGTGTTTTTTCCCTTTTAAGCCCTAATCCCCACTTCCACAAGCATATAACATCCATGAGGATGGCATGCAACAGATTTGGCACTTTATCATCCACACTGTCATGCATGATTCAGTCAAACTTTGCTCCTCTTGTAGACAGCACTGCTAACATATCCTCTTCTCCATCAGGGATCAACCACGGGCATGCTCATGAGGATGGGCATAACCATATTCCGTGCCTGAACCTTGAAGCATCCAAGTTGTTAATCTAACTTGGATCACCTGGGCTACAGTCAGGGCTTTATCCCTCTTTGCTATCTGATGCCTAAGTTGTACTTATCTGATGCATCAGATCTACTAATGATAACTATCACTTTTCTTTTCAATTTTCATCATTGATCTGCAGAAAAAAAAGTAATATTTCTTTAATTATCTGTTTCATTGTTGGTTGGTTTAAAAAAAAAATCCTGGGCTGAGGCTGTAATTGGTCATTGTTTGATCAGTGCTCTAGTCCAGTAAACACACACATAAATAAATAAATAAATAAATAAATAAATAAATAAATAAATGAATGTGTTTGTTTATTTGTTTACCAAGTGAGTAAACGGGTCTACTGAACCTTTGCAATCATAACTTATTTTCACTGATCACAAAATGACATACAAAGATAAGTAGCTGAGGGTTGGAAAATTATATGAAAGTTAATGATAAAATAATATTAGAAGCAATTGCATCATCTATGTACTGAACAAACACACACACACACACACACACACACACACACACACATATATATATATATATATATATATATATATATATATATATATATATATACTTGTGATATTATATATATATATATATATATATATATATATATATATATATATATATATACATACATATAGACACAAAGTATTTATAACATTTACAACAGTATGTTGTGTTGTTGCTCAGATGTTCAGATTTGATGCATTTACAACATAACAGCGCTGCAGATCACTGTTATGGATGACAGGCTGTTTGTTAAACAGTATCCAGAAAGCAACTACAAATGGCTTCCAAGGTTGTCATTTAGTTTAGCTTTTATGCTTCCAGTGTTACTTAGGTTCATAGGTTCATAGGGTCATAGGTTGGTACTAGGCTATCAGCCCTAAGGCCTATGCAAGCCTAGCCATAACAATTCCCTGGATATCTCTTCACACAATATTTACTTCTCTGGGCCCCTGTCTAGCAGGGCAACTGACATAATCCCCGGGGTGAATTTCCTATCTCCCATCCAATCATCAAGGTTCCTTTTGAAGATGGCCAATGAGGCACTCTGCTTGACATGTATGGGCAGTCTATTCCAAAGTATGGGGAGTCTCTGGGTCAGAAACCTATCCCTCCAGCATGTTTTGTTCATTGTGATGACCAGTTTAGATCCCTGGAGCGCGTGGCTCTGAGGGATTGGGATTTCTTTAAGTGTAGCATGTCCAACAGCTCAGGGTTTGACATGGCCTTGTATGTTAAGCAGAGATCGCCTCTGAGTAGACAATATGCCACGGAGTATAGCTGGAGCTTTTTTAGATGGTCAGCATATGGCATCTGCTTTAGGCCTGTGGTTCTTTTAGTGAGGTATTTCTGTGGCCTTTCCAGCTGTTGCAGATGTCTTGTGAGGTACATACCAAACGGGGCATTATACTCTATAATGAGACTAATGAGGGATGAGGACAGTGGGACAATGACCTCCTTTATTCTAGATGAAAAGCCCTTAGTGATGAGGTGTACCACATAGAAGGATTTCCTGACTGTTGTGGCGATGTGGTTATTGAAAGTGAGACCACTGTCCACCTGTTTCCCTAAGTCTCTCATCACACTTTTGATGTTTAGTGTCCTGCCACCTATGTGGTAATTCATGGGTACATGTTTTTTTCCAAAGGGGATAACTATACTTTCCTTGGCAATAAGCTTGAGCCCATGGCTCTGGCACCAGGCATCTGTTTCTGTAAGGCCCTTTTGTAGAATATCCACATCATTTGGGGATTCAATAATGGCTCCCAGTTTGCAGTCATCTGCAAACTTTGTTAACCAGAGTCCCTTAGTGTTGGCCTGTACTTCATTGAAGTAGATGCCAAACAAGAGTGGTCCCAGGACTGAACCCTGAGGTACTCCACTTGTCACTTGCCTGGAGCTGGATTTGGAGTCGGCTACTTTTACAGTCTGGGTTCTGTCAGTAAGCCAGATGGCAACCCATCGAGTGACGTAGGGATTTATGCCAAGCTTAGTAAGTTTATCTATGATTCCTGAGTGGGGGATGGTGTCAAAGGCCTTGGCGAGATCCAGATAGGCTGTGTGGACTGCCTTACCCTCGTCCAAAGCTCTGGAGACTGATTCGAAGAAGTCAATCAGATTCAGGAGACAAGATCGGCCCTTCACAAACCCAAACTGGGTGGGGTCCAGTGTTTGAAGGTTGCCAATGTCTTTGTTTATAAGTTCCATGATAATGTGTTCCATGCCCTTGCAGATCAGGCTTGTCAGACTGATGGGATGGTAGTTCCCGGGATCCAAGGTGGATCCTCCCTTGTGGAGCGCGATAACTGTAGCTGTGCGCCACTCAGTGGGCACGAAGCCTGAGGTGAGGCTATGATTAAACATGACACTTAGGTGAGGTGCCAGTTCATTTTGTAGTTCATGTAGTACACAGCCTGGGATGTCATCTGGTCCCATGGATGCTGTATTCTTAGCTTTGGAGAGTGGGGTTTCTATCTGTGTGGCCATGATTATCAGAATTTGGCAATCTTTTCGTATTCAGATAGGCCCTTTAGGGGGTGAGAGGGGGGTGAAGTTGGCACTAAAGCAATCTGCCAGGATATTGGCAATATCTTTGGGATCAGTATATTTAATGCCATTCTGTTGTAGCTCAGAGCAGATCTGAGCATTGCCATTTAGATTCTTGACATAACTATAGAATGCCTTGTGGTTGTCTTTGGAATCTTTAGCAATTTTATTTTCGTGACTAGCTTTTGAGGATTTTATGAGGGATCTCAGCTTCTTACTGAGGCTGGTGAGGGAGCTTTTTGCATCCTGGGATTTTCCTCTTTTCTGCAACAGTTTCTTCCTTCTGTTGTATAGCTTGTTTATAGCAGGGGACCACCAGATTGGCTTCTTTTTTGAAGAAGAGCATCTTGGTTCTATTTGGGATGGCACGATTCATGCATGAGTGGATGTGCTCATACAGTGCCTTAGTGTAGGATTCTGCAGTCGAACTTCCAGATCCCGTCTGCGTGGGTGTTGTGAAGTTTGTCTCTTCTGACTTCAGTAGCATGAAGTTGGCTTTGGAGAAGTTTTTTAAGGAGGTTTCCTTACTGGGGTGTGGGGGTGGGATGTGGATGTCAAGGGTGATTTGCTTATGGTCAGACCTGACCAATGAGGGGGTGACCACTGGTGTGGAGCATCTATTTCCCATGTTGTTAATGACCAGGTCTAGGATATTGGAGCCCCTGGTGGGACAATAGATTAGCTGATCCAGGGCATTGGAATTTATGAATTCCAAGAACCATTGGGAAAAGGAGTTGGTACCCGAGTAGTTTTCCTAATTAATGGCAGTGTAGTTGAAATCACCCAGTATTAGGGTGTTTGGTTGTATCTTAATATTTTCCAGTATGTTTAGTAAGGTAATGAGAATCCTGGGGCATGGTGGGGGATCTGTAGCAAACTACAATTTGGATTGCAGTCTTATCTAGTGTTAGTTGCACCTGGGGAATTTCAGATGCATTGTGTTGGGCAACTAGCCTAGAGGTGTGAATATCCTTGGTGAATATGGACACTGCCTCCACCTTTAGTGTTTCGGTCTTGGTTTTGTGGCCGAAAAGTGTGGTAAAAATTGTAGCCTGGTATTGCAGGGGTGCTCTCTGGAGTCTTGAACCAGGTTTCAGTTACTGCACAGATATCGATGTTCTCCATTTTTAGGAGTGCCTCGAGAGAGTGCATTTTGAGGTTCTAACATCATTTGGAATATTGTTTCAGTTGACAGAGGTGTGCAAAGGTCATAATATTAGTTTTCTGGGGATGATTTAGTAGTTTATTCATATTTTGTCATGGATCAATAAGCAATTTTAACATTACTGAGAAAGGTGCTAACAGTAAAAAATAGTCAATCTGATTCATACTAGATCACAAAATGCTATCTGTAACGATGTTACACAAAAGTTTAAATCATTCTTAAATTATTTATTAGCATGAGTACCAGTGGAAAGTATAGAGAGTCAGACAGCCATCACCTGATTAGGATGGATCAATAATGTGGGAAAATATACAACAAGAGCGTCATACATGGTCGTCAGCCTTCTGACATAACACTACTAGAAGGAAACACTGGTTTCTAACATGGCCAGTTTTCCCATGGAAGTGAAACTCTTCTTGAAATACCTTTTCTCCTCCTCTGTGGATGGCCTTTGCACATTTCAGGCTCAGACTCCTGCAACCTGCTGCATTCAGTTTGTACTAGAAGAATGTCAATATTATCTCCTTCTCTCTCTCTCTCTCTCTGCACTAGTTGTTCTCCTGTATATGAAGGTCAGCATTTTAATGCCCTTCTAACTCCTGTATAAACATTGCCTAAGCTACATGGCTAATGAAAATAAATTAACCCAAAGCACTGGTTCACTAAAATACATTTTGGCAAAATGTGTAACTTCTTTCATATTAAAAACTGTCTCTTTCATCTCTTAATTTCTTAATTAGTAGACATTATTTTTTACATCAGACTGTTATACTGTTCGATTAATTTATCTTTGGGCTTGCTTCTTTATATGTCTGTTTAAATTCATTCATTCAGTTGTTAGCTAAATTAGACTACTTGGTAGATGGGTCTTGTTTCTTTTTTTCCAACTCTTTCACTTACTTTACAACTAAATATCAGTGTCTCACTGTTTCTCCAGTAACTTATAAGGTATTGTTCCCAATACTATCCCCAGGACTGGGACTGTCATAGTTGTTGGCAGGCTGGGAAGGGGAAAAGGAAATGTAGATTAATGAAGATGGCATTATCACATTTGTGGTCCTGTTTTTTTATTTGTTTCTTTAATTTTTTTTTATTTTATACCCTAACTGGCCAGAGCTGATGATATTCAATACATCATTGCATTTAGTGTGAGTTAGCTTCAGTGCCCCTCGATGCCATCTTCAATGACAAACTACCATGCAATTATAACAGGGTAAAAATTTGAAATGTCAGGACCACCATGAGTGAGTCTTGAAATATAGAGGCTGAATGGCCAAATAAATGGACTTGTATGTATACCAAATCTAAGGTGGCCATTTCTTGGACTATTCCTTTTTCAGCAAGGTATAGCAAACTTGAGGTTGTGTATAGATGTTTGCATGTGTGAAGGATTCACTTTTCTCCTCCAGGTTTTGTCTTTTTGTTTCAGTCTCGTGAAACTTGGCATTATGAGGGTCCACATTTCAGAAGGGAGCCTCACAGCAATGTTAACATCACGGGGGACTGTTGGATAACAAAGAGAATCCCCCTCCTCCTTCCCAGAATAGATTAGCCAACAATTGCTGCTCCTTTCCAAGCTTCCACACCTTGGTACTCTAGCTTCTGAGCCATTTGTTAATCAGAATCAGATCACCCGGATCACAGTTAGGTCTCCATCCTTCTATGCCATGAAACACGACCAGAAAAACTAATCCAGCCATGTAGTTTTCTCAAAACTGTATAAGTAGATGCAGAGTTAGTTTAAGATGGATTACATATCTGGTGTATATAGACATTAACAGGAAAGGTGAACTAGAAAAAGCTGCTCTGTGAATGATCTTTCCTCCGAAGATGTGGTTCTGTGATGGACTCATTCTAGGTAAAACACGATTTAGTGAACTGTGGTCTGTCATGTTATAAAGAGACAACAAAGAGAATGTTATGTTCCATTATAAATAAATTACTGAATATAAGGTTGTCACATCACAGCTTCTTTCCACTATTTTTTATCTCTTACTTAGCTTTAGGTATACAAATCCAGTATGTCATGCTTTTCACTTTCAATACTAAATTTCAGCCTTTTTATTTCTAATTATTCAACACTGATTCTTGGCTGTTCTAATTTTTCTACCTTTAGGATGACCTCCTATAAAGATTTTCCAATAACCTTCTAACTTAGCACTACTCTTTATCATTACCTTAGCAAACCTCTCTTGCTTTCTTATGCCCTCATCATTACCAGAGAATTCCTTACCAAAACTTATTGTACATACTTTTCATAACAGTATATGCTACTATTTACATGCATGTATGTTACTATACTGCAGTTAATATTTTGTATTTATTTGTCAAAAGCTGTACCTATCTGTATAAATGCAATCAATGTCTATCAGCCTAAACAACTGCTAATTAAACTGTGCTTTACATATTCATATGTATGTCTTGCAGAACCTGTACCTAATGGTCATTCATCAACCTCCACTATTGTTTATATAAAAGTGCCGTCTTGGTCCTGGTTGTAACTAAAAATGTGTCACTGGATTAGTGGATTCAGCCTGTGAGCAAATGTATGAATAAAAATAAATACATTATTTTTGTTTCATTTTGTTTCAGCTTTCATCCTTCACTTGATCTCAGGTCTTAGATGGATTAAAAGCCAGTTTGACCATTTGTTTTGTTCTGCCTTACCACCTACCCACCTACCACACACACACACACACACACACACACACACACACACACACACACACACACACACACACACACACACACAAACACACACACACACACACACACACATATATATATATATAGGTTTACTATGAAAACTTAGACGTTGACAAAAAAAAGTATTTAATATCGAAAGTCAACATGGAATTCCTGCATATTAAGAAGGTGAATATGTCGAATCTGCTGAACGAATTCAGCAGATTTGGCATTTTCTTCGAATATCAAATGTGAAGTCCATATAGAAGTAAAGGTAAGTATAACTCCTACACTGCAATTCACATTTTTTCAGGGCTGCAAGCCCCTCTGCATACCTCTGTGGGGGGCTGTGTCCCCCAAACTTCCCGCAAACTGTATATTCCAACTCTGAGATCACAGTACAGTGAGGAAAGGGATAAATTTCCCAATCCACACTGTACCTCGCTCTCTAGTCATAACATCGAATAAATATCAGTGAATGCACAGTGGCATTCGCTGATATGGACTCTCACTCAATTAACGTTCGGAAATACTGAAATTCACCAACTGCCATTCAGCATTCCCATGTTTGCCAAACCTTATATGCCGCAGAGAAGAACCTATAAAATAATTTAAAGAGCAGGCAATGCAAACATAGAAGCAAAAAACAAACAAACAAAGTGGGGCACAAAAATAAGATGTAAGGACATTTCTTTGTAATTGTGCTCAGTAGCAGAGCTGTTTCGCTGGTTGTGACTGATTCAACAACCATCTGGATATACAAAGCTGATATAAGTATATTTTTTACGCTTGATCTGTTTCAGTTATAGTTAACAAAACTATACTGCATTTATTTGTTTCATTGAATACTGATTGAATATTGGTGGTCTCTGCCTGCAGTTTGTTTCTCAGGGTGTGGGGGTTGCTTTACATTCTATGACGTTTTGTGTTTGTCCAATTGCCTGAGGGTCTATCTTTTGTTTAACACTACTGACATAGTTACATTTCTTTGTAATTGTGCTCAGTAGCAGAGCTGTTTCACTGGCTGTGACTGATTCTACAACCATCTGAGTATACAAAGCTGATATAAGTATATTACTTGCACATGATCTGTGTCAGTTATAGCAAACAAAACTGTACTGCATTTATTTATTTATTTGGTTCATTGAATATTGATTGAATATTGGTGGTCTCTGCCTGCAGTTTGCTTGTTTTTCCCACCCTTCTGACGAAGTGTTGTTGTATTCTTAAACTTGGTGGCTTTGGAATTATCCACCCTGCTGTAAATTTGTTTTTGGACACTCCTCCCAGCCCCATCTCATTTGCTCACTCAACTGAGTACAGTGAGATCATTTGGGAAGGACTACCACCTTGCTTCTTTGATTTCGAACACTCCTCCTAGTCCGATCTCATTAGCTCTGTCTACTGTGCACAGAGAGAGCATTTGGGAAGACCAACCCACTTAGTTTCTTAATCTTGAATTATCTTCAGTTTCCTCCCTCTCCACTTAACAAAAAAAAAGATTTGCTGTGTGCTCATAAAGTGTTGATATGCTTTTATTCTGCTGCATTTAATACTGCTTGTTAGTAGCCCGATTAAATTTGTCTGCTATTCTAAGCATCTTAGTTTTGGTTTTAGCACTTTGGCTTCAGGCCAGTTATTTTACATTTAAGAAGGTTTTTGTGGTCTACACTCTTGTGGACAAACCCTCATCAAAACCCTCTCTCCATATGTCTGCCCAAGTATTCAGAACACTATATCTGGACAATTCCCATCAGTTTCTCCTGCTAGCCTGGTCGACATGGGCATATGGAGACAGTGTAGTAACTGCCTCATGTTCACTGACAGCCCTCTTCTCCTAGTATGTAATTCTACTACTTGCAAGAAATGCATCTACATCAGTAACCTGGAATCTATGCTCTCCTGTGCCACAGTCAGTACTCCTGACAAAAAAGAGATTGCCAGCACAGACACTGCAACACCCACATCACATAGCCAAGCACAACACACACCTACCTATGCAGAGGTCCTCAATAAAAAATTATCTAAACAACAGAGACCTCCAAAACACACTCACAAACATTTCACACACAACACCAAACACATCACACACAGCAGACAATGCACCAGTGTCTCACAAATGCAGCCCATAAGGCATAACAGTAAACCAACACAGTCATAAGGCATAACAATAAAACAAACATACTGGTCATTGCTGACACAATTGTGAGACACACCAATGTCCCCCTCAGCAGGTTCAACGAGAATAAGGTCATAGTCAGTTGTCGGTCAGGTGCCAGAATCCACCACATCACGCACACACTTAAGTGTCTCCACAACAGGTACAAATATGATTGTCATTGTCCATGTTGGTGTGAATGTCTTGAGATTTACATCCCTGGACTATGTTTAGCATCTACTTCTCAGAAGTCCAGCCAAAGACAAAAGGCCTGTGAATGACCAAATTTGTGGATGACTGTAAGTTGGGTGCTGTCATTGACTCCCCAAATGATGTTAACCTACTGCAAGAGGGTCTCACAACAACCAATGACTGGTGCCAAAGTCAAAGCCTTAAGTTAAATGCAAAAAATGTATTATCATACTATTCACCAAAAACACAATCCTACTCATTACCACATCAACAGCAACCCCACTAAGCACACAACCTGTGGTGAGAGACCTGGATAGACAGGTAGCAATAATCTCAAATTCGACCATCATGTAGCAGCAGTGTTCAGAAGAGCCTTTTACTTGGCTCATCTCATAAGTAAAGGGATTGCATCCAGAAAAAAGGAGGTTATTACCTCTCTACTCATTAGGCCAATAATTGAGTATAATGCCCCGTTTGGTATGTACCTCTCCAAACACCTCCATCAACTGGAAAGGCCACAGAAATACCTCACAAAGGGAATCCATGGTCTCCAATACTTGTCATATACATAGAGGCTCAAATCACTATTACTCTACTCGGTATCATACAGATTGCTCTGAGATGATTTGTGTCTCGCCAACAAGGCAATCTCGTTCCTTGCACTACTAGAGATGCTCCATATCCATATCCATAAGTCTAACTCCTCACACATTACCCACTCACAAGGCCTAAATCTAATATGTGACATTAACAAAACCTGTTGCAGAGACAGATTTGTCTCCCAGAGGCTGCCCCATCTCTGGAATAGACTTCCCATACATGTCAAATAGAGTACTTCAATGACCCTCTTCAAGTGCAACCTTGATGAGTGAAGGGGAAACCACAAATTTGTCCCAGGGTTCCACCTGTGTCTCTCACAGACACGAGTGACAGGTACTGACTGAGGTTTTTTTTGGGGGATAAACTCTTGGCTAGGCTTGTAAGGGCTCCAGGGCCATTAGCCTATTAACCTCCTATGCTCCTATTAGGGAAGCCTTAGAAAATGGTCTTAGTGTTGGGTTTGCATACTTAGATCAGTGAAATGCATTTAATGGTATTCCTCATGCAATGCTAATTAATTCCCTTGTAAAGTATAAGAATGGTTTAGGTGCTGTCTTAGACATAGATGTTGACATGTTAAAGTTTAGGGATAATTTTCAAACTGATTAGAGAATGCTACTGGCGTCTCACAGGAGTCCGTTTTAGGCCTTATGTTGTGTAACTCTGTATTTTCATTTTTGCCTATTAATAACACATTTTGGCTGTATAAATATGCTGGTGACATTAAAGTTGGAGCATAGCTAACATCATTATTAAATTATTACAGTTTGCATCTGTCCACGTTGGAGAGAAAATTCTTCTAAGTGGCACAACTTATAAGTAAGGGTATGACATCCAGATCTAAGGAGATCATGGTCCCATTATACTCAGCCCTCATTAGACCAATAATTGAGTACAATTCACCATTTGCCATGTACCTAACCAGGCATTTGCAACAGCTGGTGTGGACAGAGAGGTTCTGCAATAAATGAATACAGGGTGCAAATAACATGTCATATGTAGACCGCCTTAAAACCTTGTCCCTGTACTGTCTCCTACAGACTACTGAGGGGAAGTGTATGCCTATCCTACAAAGCATTCTCTTATCCATCCCTGATGAATCTATTACACAATTGCAAATCAAGCAGCACTAGATTTATCCAATCTAAACATATAAAACTAATCTTTACCATAAACAAAACATACTGGATGGACATGTGTATGTCTCAGAGATTACCCCTTCTCTGGAACATACGCTCCATTTATATAAAGCAAAGCTCTTCCCTAAGCCTATTCAAATGCAATTTGGACTAATTGGTGGGAAATCATAAATCCTCTCTTGGTTTGTCACCTGTGTCCTTTTTGGACAGGGGCAGCTTGTACATGTCCTAAGGCACAGGCATATACCAAAGCTGTTCTAGACTTTTCTGCATTGATAAGTGGGAAAAATGGGGCATGAATTGCTAGGCTTAAATAAGTTTTATGGCTGTTAGCCTAGTAACCTACTATGATCCTCTGTGTCCAAACTGTTTGAATTGTTAAATAAAATGGGTCTTAATATCAATCCATCTAAGAGTGGTGTTATGTATTTTAGTCATTTCAGACTTAAAACTTTTATTTTGGGAAATCATACTATACAGGATATGACTGAATTTAAAGATTTTGGTGTCTATATAAGTTCTAACTTATCATTTAAAAAATGCATGTGATGCTAAGGCAAAAGCCATAAGTATTATGGGCCTCCTTCTGAAATATTATTTGACCAGAACTGATGCAGTCCTATTGAAATTATTTATAATGTATATTAGACATATAACTGAATCTAGCTTATTATTTTGTACATATTGGAGAGGTGGCATCTCCATATTAGACATTATTCAAAGAAAATTCACTGAAAGTGCAGTTCGAACACATATTAGGAAAGTTTAGCTAAACTTAACTTTTTTTCTATCAGTTATCATTGGTTACATGACAGACTGTGCCTAGCACATTATACACTTCATGATGACACAACAGGTCTGTTATTCAGTACTGAGTTGCTGCAATTGGGTAAACTTCTCATGGGGAAAATGGTAACTTTCAACTGGCAAAATGTGGAATCACTTTTAAATCAAGGTTATCACGCAATGTGTTGTGAGATCATGGAACAGATTGCCATTACAAGTATTGAAATGTAACTCACTAGAGTCACTCAGAAAGTCTTGAGACACTTGGCTTGGTTTGATTGCCAACACTATGGCCTTGGAGCCTATGTTATGATGGTTCTTGACTTTTGTACAGCTTACTAAGAACTAGAAAATTATGAAAGTGTATGAACTTTAGCAAGCAGGAAGTAGAGCAGAAAAAGAGGTAAATGCAACTATCAAAACTGGAGAAAGGGGAATAGTACTGCTAAAAAACACTGGGTGTTCATAAGTAAATACTAGGCAAGATGTCCTCGTGGGCCATTTTAAGCCTAGCCAATTGCTCTTAAAGGTGAGAACTAAACCCTACACCTTCTGTTTGGTGATATAGCAGAAGGCAGGTATACTTACCAGACCCATAGCAGGATCATCTATTACCTGATATCAGTCCGCTATCTGCAGCTCTGCCCTCTCAGCTCATCAACTGAAGAGAAAAAAAAAAGGTTCTCTCCCCTCAATGGGCACTCCATATCAAGACCCATTCTCCACCTCCACCCTCTCAGCTGTTCACCTGAATACAGAAAATATAGAATTCTTCTCCTTTTAACCTATAGCAAGCCATTTGTTACAGAAAACCACTTACAAAGTGCTGAAGTACATTTCTATACAGGAACTGCATTTTGCACTCACACCCCCTAACACCTTTCACCCAAGGGCTGCCCCCCTCAGCCCACCTTTGATATGCGTTTGATATTTATTACAGTGCTAAACAGAAGGCATAGTATGACATAGAGAATATGTTTGTTGTTTGCAAACATGTCAATAAGAAGGATGGGGGTAGGATTAATAACGTATTTATATCATGCTTATGTGAATTGGGAAATGAGGTTTTCTACTATGAAGCCTGCTGAATTTCATTGGAGATTCCCTAGATATAAATTAGGTCCACAAATATGTAACAAATTAATAAACAGGGTGTTAAGTCAAATATCAGGAGAGTTAAAAGAACATAATAGGGGACACTGAAACAAGTGAAAAGACAGTTTGATGAAGAAGGTACAATCCCAAGCTAAGGAAAGGAGGAAAGAGGTAGAATATTAAAAAATATCTGGGGGTGAGTTAACTGAGAGATTTACAACTAAGAAGTAATAGCTTGATGGAGGAATAGGAGAAAAATCTGAAAAAGGTACATAACTAACTGTAAAAATGAAGGATGATAGCATTTGTAATGAAAGATTAGCAACAAATGGCATTTTTTTGGGCAAAGACACCAAAAGCAGTAAAAACACTTGGTCAACAAAAAGTTGACAGGGGGAGTTTTTCAGTTAAGTAATGATGGTCAGGGGAATCTTGTAGATTGGTCAGTATGGATTCAAAGACATTGGAATTGTTATGGATGGTTGTATAAGGAATCAGTCATAAAGGAAGCAGGGGAACACAGGAAGAAATATTTTGCGACAAATCTGTGTTTACCTAACATCCCTAAGGAAAAAGTGGAATGAATGATGAAACAAATTACTGAAAATGAGATTAAGGCAGTGTTGGACAACCAAAAGTGACAGGAGGGAATCATAGGTTCAGATGGGATACCAGCACATACATGAAAACTTGTAAAGGAGAAAGCAGTGATGGCAAAGTTAATACTTTGTAATCAAATTCTACAAGGTAAGAATATTCCTCAGTCCACAAAAAAAAAAAGTTATAATAGTTGTGTTAAAAAGGGAAGAGAAAGGCATGGAACAACCCAGCTCATATTAACCTTAAACAGTACGGAACCATACCTACAAAATATTCTTGTCAATCATGGCCTCTAGATTAAGCTCAATGCTACTTGTAGTAATAAATTATGATCAGTAGGGCCTTACTGGAGGAAACTGTGTGGATTACAGTGAACATTAAAGAAGCACATAAAGAGACATGGAAACTGACTGTATCATCATTAGATGCTGAAAATACTTTGTTAGGGTAGATCTGGGAGCCTTATTTTTAGTATTAGAAATAAAGCACCTTCTAGCCACCTTTATAACAATCCTAACGGAGTTGTATATTAATGCAACAGCTAGGTTAAAAGTTATGAAAGGGCTGTCAGAGCCATTGAACTTTTCCTGTGGCAAAAGCCTGGGATATCCACTTTTATCTCATTTTTACATTGTGTTTAGAACCACTGATATCATGCATATGTCAGTGTGAAATTAGATGGTATATGTGTAGGCAAATGGATGTAACAGTGGTTTTATATGCTGATGATATAATCATTGCATTAGTGGAACCTGAGGAGGATATGCCACCACTATTGTGGATATTACAGGAGTTTGGGAAAATATCTGGTTATAAAATAAACAAAGATAAAACTAAGACCATTGGTATCAATCCAGATGGATGGAGAGAATTACAGGAGAAATATCCCTGCTGGTGGAGGGAAGACATTGTGAAATATATAGAAATATGGTTAGTAAACACCTAGAAATGCTGTATGAGAAAAAAACATATCAGGACATTTTAGACAAGATACAAGGGGATTCAAGGAGGTGGAAACATTTAAACTTGGAATTAGATCAGTGAGTTCCATATATTGCATTGTCATGTGGTTCCACACATACTTTATATGGGACAGTCTTTTAGAAGCTCTCCAGATAAGAGCATAGTGATCCAACTGAATAACATGTTGGGAGGGGGTTGGGAGGGTGGCCTAATGGTTAAGGTGTTTGCCTTACAAACACAAGGTGCAGGGTTTGAGTCTCACAAGGGATAATTGGCTAAGCTTAAAATGGCTCACAAGGGCAGTTAGCTTAGTACTAATCTATGAACCTATGAATCTATGATGGATTTCTTAATTTCACAGAGTGTGATGGAGAAATAGTAGTTCCTAGAGAGATGGGATGTTTGCAAGAGTTATATATATATATATATATATATATATAAGAGAGAGAGAGAGAGAGAGAGATCCCTGCAAACAATACAGTTAACCCATTTGGTGAGAGTTATAGACAGTACTGTGGCTATTAAATTGTGGAAGATGCTGAAAGTGAAGGATAAAAAAAAGTTATGTACTTACCATAATGTTCCACCTGTGTTGTCCATTTTCATTCTTCTTCAGTTATTGGGTATGGATTCGATCCTTGGATCCAACATGGTCATTACTATAGCTCATGGCCACCTAAAAGCTCTCAAGCTGCTCCCTACCCATAACGCACCATCCCATAACATATCTCAGATCTTGTTTGCAAGATGACACAAAAAAAAAAAATACTAATATAGTATTCCTGACAGAAGATGCTATTGTCTGGATCTCAACATAAGTGGTGCCCTTATAATCTTTCGTTCTTTCAGAAGTCCATCATGACCAAGGTTTGGGGCTGGTGGGTGGGAAGTTGTGGAAGAATGAAAATGGACAACACAGATGGAACATTATAGTAAGTACATTTTTTATCTGATGTTGTCAATTTTCATTTATTCCCCAACTACTAGGACAGAGTCCTCAGCTTCCTGAAATCCTTGGTAGAATCTAAGGAAGAATATTCCTGTGCATAGTTGAAACAGAGCCTGATCTTTCCTCAAGACCAGATCTAGTTTGTAATGAGTAGTAAAGATATGAGGATTAGCCCAAGTTGCAGCTGCACATATATCATCCATAGAATGCCAAGATAAAAATACTGACAAAGTTGCCATGGATCTAGTTGAGTTGGGTCTTAAAGGTTTTGGTAATGAGATACCCAATTTATTGCAGATAAAAGATATACAGTCAGTAAGCCATCTTGCCAAAGTTGCCTTTATAACTGATTTATCTATTTTGTAGTCCACATAGAAGATAAATAATTGATTCAATTTTCTAATTTCTTTTGTTCTATCTAAGTAGAAACATAATTGTCTGTGAACCTTTAACAAGTACAACATGCATTCTCCCTTGTTTTCAAATTTTGGAAAGTAGGCAGGCAGATTTATGGGTTAGTTAATATTGGATTTTTACACCACCTTTGGAAGGAAGGAAGGAAGATAGGAAGGAAGGAAGGGTTGGTTCATAAACCCTTGTTGGTTGTTGGTTCATAATGTTACTCTATCCTTATGAAAAATCAAGTAAGGGGGTTTAAAGAGTTTTCCCTGTGGTACTAGGTGAGAGGAATGCTTAAAGTTCAGAAATTCTTCTGGATGAGGCCACTAGAAAGATTGTTTTCTGGGTCAAAATTTTAAGATCACATTTTGCTCCTGGTTTAAAGGGGGCATAAATTAAGGCCTGTAGTAGTAGATTCAAGTCCCATGGTGGGGTAGGTTCTTTATAAGGTAATCTCAGTGGAAGATTACCTCTCAAAAAGGCCTTAAAAACTTAGATGAAGCAAGGAAAGAATTCTGAAATCCAATATGGTAGTTAGAGACTGCTGCCAACTGAACTATAATGGTTGAGGAGTTAGTTCCCTCATTGAAAATTGTCACCAAGAACTCAATGACACTTTGTACAGGGGCTGAAAAAGGGTCAATGTGTTTCTGATGTGCCCAGAAAATTAATCCTTTCAATTTGCTTTTGTAAAGCTTCCTTGGAGCTTTATGGGAAGATAAAAGTATATGTCGGAGAGAGGAAGAGAGCATAAGATGTCTGACTATTAAAGGAAGTTGAGAACCCATGCGGTCAACTTTAGGTTTGAGATATCCAGGTGCACCATGCCTGTTGGGTGAAACAGAATGTCTGGAATTGGATCCAGAATCCAAGGTGGATGAAGTAGATGAGGCCAAAGAAAGGGGAAACAAATTTGTCAAGGCCAGTAAGGTGCAATGAGGATGATTTTGCTGTTCAACTTGGCAGCTTTTCTGCAGACATTTGGGGATCATGGGAGTGGAGGGGATAAGCATTCAGAAGGCCTGGGGGCCAGTCATAAAATACAGCATCCCTTGATGATTGCCCCGGAGAGGGGATCAGGGCAAAGAAGCTGCTGCACTTGTTTTTAGGGGAAAATCAAAAAGATTGCAGCAAGGCTGACCCCATCAATACAAAATCATTTCTGTCACATTCTTGTTAAGGGACCACTCGTGAGGTAGTAGAATGGACCTGCTCAGTTTGTCTGTCATCATGTTGGACTTCCCCAGAATGTGCATTGCTATCAGAAACCAGTAGGATGAGATCACTCATTGCCACACTCTGAGGGCTTCTCAACACGGGGGGAAAGACCTGATTCCTCCTTGTTTATTGATGTACCAAACTACTGACATATTGTCTGTATGAATTGCAATTGTGCCAAAATGGAGAGAGTGTTGGAAGACATGCAACACTAAGAGCTCTGGTCTCATTTCCAGGACAGCAGCATGCTTGTTGGCCTCTTCAGGGGACCAAGTGCATAGGACTGTTTTCCGCAGGAAGTGCCTCCCCATCCAATCTGGGATGCACCTGTGGTTACCATGGCCTTGGGTTGAGGGAGAATGAAAGGAATGCCTTGTAAAACCTGATCCACCACCAAAGGAATTTTTTGCATGCCATTGTGTTGCTAGTATCCATTGATGAATTTGCATATGAAATCTTGCTAGGGGAACTAAAACTATGACAGCTGACATTGACCCCAAGGCTTGAAGAATCAACCAGGCTGAAATTTTGGTACTGTGAGCAATTGTCCTGACCTGGAATCTTATAGTTTGAAATCTCACTAGAGGAAGAGAAGCTGTTACTGATATCATGTTGAGAACTGTTCCCATAAACTCCATTATTTGAGAAGGTTCTAATGGAGATTTGTTGTAATTTATTATAATCCCTAGAAGGGAGCAAGTTTGGAATATCTGATTTCTCCCTCTTTCTCTTATGAGTAGATGTCTGGTCAGGGTGGTGATGAGCCAGTCATCTAGATATGGAAACACCTGGAACCCCTGCAGTCTTAAGTGAGCTGCTACCACTGCAATGCATTTGGTGAATACCCTGGGAGCTGTGGTGAGACCGAAGGGCAGGACTCTGAATTGATAATGACTGGATCCCAGCTGAAATCGCAAGTACCTTCTGGACTGTCTGTTCATTTTTATGGGATAGAATGCATCTTGATGGTCTATTGAGCACATCCAGTCATCCTTACCCAAAAACGTCAAAACGGATTGAACTGTGACCATCCAAAATTTTGTGTAGTGAACTGATTTGTTCAAAATGCTGGGATCAAAAATTGGTCTCCAGTCCCCTGTTTTTTTTTGGCAGTAAAAATAATCTTGAGTAAGTTCCAGATTCTATCTGGTCTGGTAGGACCTCTTGGATGACTCTTAGTGCTGTTGTTTTTCTCTGATTGGATAGAACATTGGGAATCTTTTATGGATGGAGATGGAAGGGAAAAGGGAATTGTATAACCTCTGAAAATGATTCTCTGCTCCCACATATCTTGTATGCTATCTAGCCACGCTCTCTGGTGCAGGGATAAATGACCCACAATTGCCACCAGAGGGGGACAATCGAGCCTCCTTTCAGGAGCACTGATAGGATCTGTCAGAGAAAGGATCTCTAGACCCTTGGTTTTTCTGACCACCTCTGCTGCATATGTGGCATCTTCCATTTGAGTTCCCCCTCTGCCTCTGGGGGAGCTGTCTCCATGTGGATCCTGGAAAGGGCCCTGAGATTTTTCTTAATTATATTTTTCTTCCTCCTCTTTGATTCCTAGAGAAGGTAGTTTGAGGGGTCGAAAAACATACTCTCACAGCAGGGAGAGTCTTCTTCGTTTTTGAAACTGGAGATTGTGTCCTTCACTTTGTGGCCAAATAAAGAGGTTACATCAAAGGGGGCACTGATGAAAGAGGGTTTGATAGGCTCCACAAAGTCACACAGGTGCATCCAGGTATGCCTCCTAATGGAAATTCCTGAATTCACTGCCCTTGAGGTACCCTCAGTTGCATGAAGGATAAGCCTCATGGAGAAATTTGAAATGGACTGAGGGTAGCCAACTGTGAGACCACAGAAGTCTAAGTCTCAGCAGTATTGGTCCCTGAAAGATAATTTGACAGTTCTTTATCAAATCTCTTTGCAACCTAGTGAAGTGTGCCAAGTAGTTAAGCAATCTAACAGCACTCCCCAAATCTGTCCAAAGCTCTAGACTTCCTGTTAGAGGGATGGACAATGAAACTTTTTTCCATAAGTTCATTCTTAGTGGTCGCCACCATGACCATGAAATCAGTAGTACTCCCTTACTACAAAATTCCCTTCCTGCTGGTGGTGCCAAAATTCTATCTGGTTTCTTTGGGATAGGTTCAACCAAGTCAGGCTCCTTCCACACCCATGTAGAGATCAAATCAATGAGGTCATCAGTGGGCAGAGTAATCCGGGAGGTAGATGGGCCAGATCCAAATGCTTCCAGGGTTACTGATTCATCTGGAGAAGGATTGTGGGAGGATCAAACACCCCTTTGTTTAACGATCTCTAGAATGTCTCCAAATGAGAAGCCTTTGGGTGGTGATCTTGGGGATCCTTCCCCTTTGTTGAAATCAGTATCTTCAGTTATAGATTCATGTGGGGAATCTAAGTGCCTCCTTTTGTACTTTCTCTTCTAATATACTTCCTCAGTGGGATATTCCAGAGAAATATCAGAAGAGTTGGTGATACCCTGCTGGATAGACTGGAGAGGTTGGGATGGCTGTCCCTGTGGAATTGAATGTTGAGGATCAAGATGCAGACACACATGAGATCCTGAAGGAGGATTTAAGGGTGAAGAGACTGACCATCCAGCCAAAACAGCGAAAACTCTCTCCACTATGTCAAAAGTAGAATGTACCAGACAGAAAGAACCTGATGGAGCCGAGAAGCTTATGACCACACCTCTTATACTTTTTAAACCCAGAAGGCCCTTTTTCAGATATCTTCTAAATTAAAAAGGATAGAGAAGAAGATTTTTTTAACTAAAAAGGAATAATAAGAGTAAGGGAGAAAAATAGTACCAACAATGCCATGCAAGAGTACACAGAAAGTGTAGCGAGAAAATTTAAATAGAAGAAGTTAAAAAGATAAAGTGGGAAAAACAAATTATAAAAATACCAGCAATGATATACAACAGGGATACACTACATGTAAGAATAAGTGTAGATAGAGGGAAAAAACAGTAAAAAATATCACTTATCTGAAAATATGCTTGAGAGCTGAGATGACCACATCTATTTTGTGAAAATGGCAAATGTGATCTGAGGTATGTTAGGGTTGGTGCATTATGGGTAGGGAGCAGTTCAAGAGCTTTTAGGTGGCCATGAGCTATAGTAATGACTGAATCTGAACCGAGGATTGGATCTGGACACAAGAGTTGAGGAATATATGAAAACAGACAACATCAGATCAGTGGTTAGGGACAGTAGATCTCTCTGAAGCTTTCAGAGACATGGAAGCAAATGCATGTGCCAATTATGCATATATTAATTAAGGAAATCAGTCAGCATTTTCAGGGAATGACTCTCAAAATATGGGAAAAAATAATGCTTGCCCATAGGAGTGGACTTCATTAGAACTGCAAAATATTGCCATAAGTTGATGATGTGTGTTGGAGATGTGAAGTTTGAGAGAACAGTGACATGAATCATATTTTTTGTCGGTGCCTCCTACTGAAAGACTTTCAAAATGAAGTAGAAGAGCTGATATGAAAGCTGAATTGCAAGGGACAGAAAACTGATGAAGCAGAATTTTTGCAGGTTATGATGATAGACAGGAAGGAGTAGAAAAACGTAAGAGAGCTTATTTGGATAATTAAACTATTAGTAAAAAGGAAATAAATAGGATATGGAAAAAAAGAAAGACCTTGAGGGGAAAACCTTATGAATTAGTAGAGAGTCCAAGGAAAGAGGAAGATTTGGCTAGAGGGGTAGATGAACAGAAATAGATATCTCTCAGGGATAGCTTATAGGGCAGAGAAATTAGAAAGAAAGATATATGGAGCTGACAAATATATCTGTATATGAACATGGGTGGGGATCAGTAAATAATTTAGACAGTTAATATTATCAAGAAGCTACTGTTAAATGGAATAGTCATATACTTATATGTTAATGTAAGGGATAATCAGCAGGTTTATATAAATATGATATGGGGGGATTTAAAAAATGACAATATTAATAACATTAATGATGTGGACTGTTTGCATACACAGTGGGATATAAAAATTACTGAAAGCTTGATATGAGATAAATGACCTTTATAAATTTATGCAAAGATCTAAATCTAGAATGATTGTGTGACAATTATTGTTCAACCTTGAGAGTGATGACATTAGTTGAATGGACCTGCTGATAGTATCGGGTTAGCTACAAAGAAGACAAACAATTATTGGCAAATGACTGAATAACTGTAAATTTATTCTTATTATTATTTAGTTATTTTTGTTCATTTTTCTCTTTGTAGTAGATGCATTTAAATTAGATGTTGAAAACTTGGTAGCATCAACTAGGGAGGAATCTTTGGTAAAGAACAGTTGTAATCAGCCACTGATGATGTTTCTGAAAACGTTTATAAATTGTTTCAGACTAAAAAATGTAGTTAGAACTTCAGATTTATTTAATACTTGAAATAATTCAAAATATGTGAATGATCACATATTGCAGTCAAATTTAAAGTAAAAGAGAAGCCCCAGGATTCAGTAAACATTTTATTCAGTACAGGAACAGTGTAGCTGCTCCTGCACAGTATATGGCTGCCGAGCGATTCATCAAACAGCTCATCTGACGTGCACGAGCCTGCCAACACTGTTCCTGTATGGAAAGCTGTGCGGAATACTAATTACCTCATTTGCAGGTGAAAACCATGCAAATGAGGTGAATTAGTAATTCGGGAAGCAGGCAGTCATCCGTGCAAGAACAGTGCTAGCTGCAGAAATGGGTTTGGTTGCTAGCTGAACACATTTCTGCAAATAGCAAAATGGAGGCATGACAGCTCAAATAAAAGCATGTATTATAAACTTTAGGCATGCCAATGGCCAAATATATGGCAGATTGGCATGGGAAAGTGTTTAATTTAATAAACAATCAAAGTATTTTTGGGCCGATCTCGGCTGTTTGAGCATAGGGCTTCGGTGCGCAAACGTGATTGTGCCAAAAATGTTTAAAAATGTAAAAACTCAAGTATAGGGGAAATCTGCATTTTGCCATTATAGTCAATGGCATGCAGAATCAAAACATTACCAGGGAACAGTGAATGTTAAGGGGAAAGGCTCTGGGGTAGTGCAGTAACTATGGACTAAGGCAGTGGGGTATGTAAATGAGGGGAAATTTATTGAATCACAATATATTCTAAGTCCACACAATGCACCTAATCGTGTAGGTGCTAGAACAGGAGAGTGTAGGCAGGAGGAGCAGCTAACATGAAAAGTGGGTGTGTCATGCTTGCTGTAAGCACATTGGAGCTCAGTTGCCCAGGTTTGCGCTTTGCTAAACACAGCTAAGCAAGGGAGATGTGTCTGAGGCTGTAATGTCTTACACCATGAAATGAAGAGTGTGTTCATGTTCAGGGAGGGCCATTTCTGCTAAAATGAGTTTACCTTAGCTAAATGGGTGTGCGCGGCATGCACTGGGACTTAACAAAATGGAAATAGCAGCGCTGTTTACATTTAGGCAGTGGGTTTGAGCTTCATGCCTCAGGGCTTAAAAGGAGTGGAGATGAAAAGGGAGAAAAGGAAAAAAAGGGAACTAGTAAAATACAGCCACTCAAATACAAGTAAAATAGCTGGTAGGTGGAATGTCTCAATGTCAGCCAATCACACAGGCAGCATCTGCAGCACACCACTATAAACTATGCAAACACCTTCCAGTCTGTTTTTTCCCACAAACTCTGCACCATAGGTTTACACATACAGGGGAATTTTAACTAACAAAGCTAGCAAAAAATGTTAGGGGCTGCTGTCCCATTGATCTAACAGTATGTGCAAGAGGACAAGGGCGCTGAGGAGGATAATGCTGACAACCAACTCAGACCGAGGAGGAGGAGGAGAAGAGTGTTCAGACCCAGGGTAACCTACCAGGGGCTACATGATCTGGAGAAAGTAGAGCACTACAGGGTGGACAGGGACATACTGCAAACCTGTTGAGCTGTGCCGACCTCGCCTCAGAATCAACAGAGGGGAACCCATCCCAGTGAATACCAAGGTATGTTTAGCCTTAAGAATACTAGCTGCAGGTAATTTCCAAAGACCAACTGGGGATATCATGGGGGTCTCACAGGCAGCTGCATCCAGGATACTCCACCATTTCCTGGATGTCATACGCCCACATGCCGCTGAGCACATATACTTTCCCAGCACATGTGAGGAGAGGACCAGCAGCATGCTTCTCTTCCACCATGTGGCAGAATACCCGGAGGTACAGGGTGCCATATACTGGATGCACATCCACATCAAAGCACCACTCTGTGACCAGGGTAGGGTCTACCTAAACCACAAGTGGTTCCACTTCATCAACTGCCAGGTCATGTGCAATGCCCAGGGTATTATCATGAATGTGTGTGCTGGCAGCCCTGGAAGATATCACAACTCCCACATCTGGCATTCATCACAGCTGTACCAGGCATTTGCCAGTGGGGACATCCCATATGGCCATCTGGTGGGGGATACTGGCCATGCACTGGAGCCGTGGCTGATGACACCCTTCAGAAATGCACACACGCCCACACAAGAACGCCATAATGAAGCACATGCACAAACCAGGATCATTATAGAGTGTGTGTTTGGGATGCTCTAGTCATGGTTCCACTGCATTGACATATCTGGTGGAGCCTTGCAGTACTCTCCAGCCACATGTGCAAACATGTTCATAGAATGTGCCATGATACACAATATGATCCTGTGGAAACAGCTGCAGCAGGAACAAAATGGGGAAGGGCCACACAGCCTCCCACCATTGCCAAGGTTTCCATAGGCATAGAGGGACTTGGAGGAGGAACATCCTGAGCCTGTCCCTGTAGGCAGATGGAGGTGTGCCCAGTATGCCCTGTCCTTGTCAAAGAGGCAATGCATAGCACATACACTGACACTGTAGGGCCCAAGGGACTGATGTCTTTCTCTCTCTCTCTCTCTCTCTCTCTCTGACTCGCACACACAGTAAAATGGATGCCAAACATCACACTACCTATACCTTACCTTGTATAGACAGTGTATTGCGTGCTTCCAACATAGTCAGCCCTCAAGCACCATCCTCACAACTGCCTCAGGCACAAGGTAAGTCAGTCTCCTTAACAATAAATTAATGTACTAAAATGTTCTGATAGCATATCTATGGTATTGATGCAAGCATACAAGGGAATGGGGTGGCTTACTGGGATAGCAGCAGACAACTGACAGATCTGTGGGACAGCAGGAAGTGTATTCCCAGTACTGGCTTACCTACACTATGCAGTACCACCCTAGTTGACAAATACCATTGCAGTGTATGTGGTGAGCCAAATAACTGGCTGGGGGGGTCATAGGTCACATGCATGGATGTCAATGTGGGGGGTCACATACCCACCCCCAGCCTCACCCAGCAGATCATCTGTAGAAAACCATATATAAATGTCTGGGAAAGGCCCCCAAATGGTGACATCCATGAAAACCCCACCTACAGACTTACACACTGATATCACAGCAGGTATGGCAGTGGCAGTATGGCTCTGAAAGGAAAGAGGTATGAAACTAGAAATGTTTATGTCAGAACACTCTGACCTGCAATTGATACTGTTATGCCTGTAGTCTCAAAGTGCCACTATGCTAAATGGGACCAAAATGTTAAGCAAATATCAGCACAGTCTCTGAAAATGTGTATTGTATGCAGATGTGTAACCCCCCCCCATAGTCCCATAGAAATGCAGTAACATGTCCCTAGCCTTACGTAGCATCCAGCTGTCAACTAGAGTGATGGCTCAACACAAACAGGAAGCAATTGTCAGTAACACCCACAGTCAATGTAATGGTGCCATCCCAGGGGTGTTCACTGCCAGCAGCCTGAGAACATATGATCATCGGAATGCACTGCCTTGTTACAGATGGTCTGAATCTGTCACATCTGGCCTACAGGCCTCTGGAAAATGCCTATGCCTCACCCACAGTGCCCTGTTAGGGAGTATCATGGGGTCCATAACACCAACATAACACAGCCTACAAAACGCAAAGAAAGGCATGCTGCTAACTGCTAGGAGAAAACCTGCCAGCATCAGAGAGCCAGAAATCTGGACAAAGGCATGAATAA